>NW_026652296.1:33000248-33097492 GCF_009828535.3 Hylobates moloch
AAATTTTCTCCCATTCTGTAGGTTGCCTGTTCACTCTGATGGTAGTTTCTTTTGCTGTGCAGAAGCTCTTTAGTTTAATTAGATCCCATTTGTCAATTTTGGCTTTTGTTGCCGTTGCTTTTGGTGTTTTAGTCATGAAGTCCTTGCCCATGCCTATGTCCTGAATGGTATTGCCTAGGTTTTCTTCCAGGGTTTTTATGGTTTTAGGTCTAACATTTAAGTCTTTAATCCATCTTGAATTAATTTTTGTATAAGGTGTAAATAAGGGAGCCAGTTGCAGCTTTCTACATATGGCTAGCCAGTTTTCCCAGCACCATTTATTAGATAGGGAATTGTTTCTCCATTTCTTGGTTTTCTCAGGTTTGTCAAAGATCAGATAGTTGTAGATGTGTGGTATTACTTCTGAGGGCTTGGTTCTGTTCCATTGGTCTAAATCTCTGTTTTGGTACCAGTACCATGCTGTTTTGGTTACTGTATCCTTGTAGTAGAGTTTGAAGTCAGGTAGCGTGATGCCTTCAGCTTTGTTCTTTTGGCTTAGAATTGACTTGGCAATGCGGGCTCTTTTTTGGTTCCATATGAACTTTAAAGTAGTTTTTTCCAATTCTGTGAAGCAAGTCATTGGTAGCTTGATGGGGATGGCATTGAATCTATAAATTACCTTGGGCGGTATGGCCATTTTCACGATATTGATTCTTCCTATCCATGAGCATGGAATGTTCTTCCGTTTGTTTGTGCCCTCTTTTATTTCGTTGAGCAGTGGGGTTTGTAGTTCTCCTTGAAGAGGTCCTTCACATCCCTTGTAAGTTGGATTCCTAGGTATTTTATTCTCTTTGAAGCAATTGTGAATGGGAGTTCATTCATGATTTGGCTGTTTGTCTGTTATTGGTGTATAAGAATGCTTGTGATTTTTGCACATTGATTCTGTATCCTGAGAGTTTGCTGAAGTTGCTTATGAGCTTAAGGAGATTTGGGGCTGAGACGATGGGGTTTTCTAGATATACAATCATGTCTTCTGACAAGCCCCAGTGAGATGAACCCAGTAGCTCAGTTGGAAATGCAGAAATCACCTGTCTTCTGCATCGCTCACGCTGGGAGCTGTAGACTGGAGCTGTTCCTATTCAGCCATCTTGGAACCGCCCTCAGGAGGATATTATTAATGACTATTCCAATACATTGAAAATTTTAGATGAAATGGCAAATTTCTAGAAAAACCAACTTATAAAAAGAAAACTCCATGTCCAGATAGCTTCACCAGTCAGTTCTTCCCAACTTTTATAGGCATTTCACCAATCTTACACAGACTCTTCCAGAGCATAGGAAAATAGGTGAAATTCTATTCTTGTTTTTATACAACCAGCATCATTTTGTTATAAAAACCTGAAAGAAAAGGAAAACAGCAAGTCAGTCTATCTTATGAACATAGATGGAAAAAATGTAAACAGAATATTTGCAGACTGTGTTTAGTGAAATACTGAAATCATGACCAAGTGGGTTTATTTGAGAAATTTAAGGTTGATTTAATATTTGAAAATAACATTTACAGCATAAATGATTATTTTAGTAGATAGGTAATTTAAAAAAATAGAATTCAATACGTTAATGATAAAAACTTTTAACAAACTAGGAATGGAAAATACTTCCTTGGCTGGGCGAGGTGACTCATGCCTGTAATCCTTACACTTTGGGAGGCTGAGGTGGGAGGATTGCTTGAGGCCAGGAGTTTGAGACCACCATGGGCAACATAGTGAGACTCTGTCTCTACAAAAATAACAAAATTATCCAGGCATGGTGGTGTGTGCCTGTAGTCCCAGCTGTTGGGGAGGCTGAAGTGGGAGGATCACTTGAGCCTGGGTAGTTGAGGCTACAGTGAGCCATGATCCCACCACTGCATTCCAGCCTTGGTGACAGAGCAAGACCCTGTGTCAAAAAAATAAAAGAAAAAAAGATACTTCCTTAATATATTCAGAGCCTGTACAAAGAATTTAGGGTAACTATCACACTGTATGGTGAAGTACTGAAAGCTTTTCCCTGAGACTGGGAATAAGACAGGATACTTCCATCACAGGTTCTTTTCATTTTCAGTATTGTAATGAAGGTCTAAAACAGCTGCAGTAGGGCAAGAAAAGTACTAAAGTGATAAATGTTAGAAAGGAAAAATAGAATTTTTTAAACAGATGTTATGCTTGCATTATTCCTAGTTTTTACTTGGAATAATCAGGAGAATGGTGTTACCATTCTAGGGATGAAAATTTGGTTGTTAAAAATGTATATAGGTGGTATGTAAAGCTTTGAGACAGTGTGAGATCACCTACCTAGTGAATTAGGTAGAGAAACAGTCTTTAGGTAGAGAAGCGAGGCTACATTTTAGAGATTGGGAAGGCAGGTAGATTTACTAAAGTGAACTGAGAAGAAGCTGCCAGAGAACCCAGAGTGGAGGGTTTGGGGGACCAGGTTAAAAGGGTTTTAAGAAGAGAGTTACTAGATTTTTGAATGCTATGAGATTTACCTTATGTACCTTAACAAAGGGATTTCAGAAGAGGGTAAGGGTTAAAGTCCAGTTGATGTTGGTTAAGAAATTTGGTGAGAGCGTTGAGTCAAAGTAGACAACTTTCAACAAGATTTTTTATATAAAAGTGAGAAGAGAAGTAGACAGTAGCCTGAAGAATATGAGCAGAAGGGGGTTTGTTTTTTAAGAAGAGAATGCAACAGCTCATTGCATTCTAGCAAAGATCAAGGACCATGAAGCTGCAGATCCTGGAAGATGGTACATAGCGTCTATATATGTAGTGTATATGTAGGCCTTCTTGATCTCTACAAGGCCAATGTATTGCTGAATGGATGGGCAGAGTCTTAACCTGTGCTTGAGGCTGAAGCAGTACTGGGAGATCTGAGAACAGAGAAGATTCCTATAGGTTAACACACAGCTAATCCAGCAGAGGGTAAAAGTATTGGGTGAAAGTTAGAATTAGGTTTGCATTGGTGATGCCCTTGATTGGGTGGAGTTTGAGAATTCTGGACCCAGGTAGATGATGCAACTCTGAATGGGCTTAAACCATTTATTCTTTGTAACTAGAGGAGAGGCATAGTACATGCATTTAGTAGTGGGAAAAAATATATATATAGTTCTCTCCCCATTAGTTATTCTTTCTACAACTATTCACTGAGTGCCATTAGAATGCCAGGCATACTTTTAGGCACTGGAAATAGTCAACAGAACAGACAAAAATCCATGCTGTTGTGAAGTTTACATTCCACTGGAAGAAAGTAGATATGAAACAAGTAAGATAATCCACTAATTATCAGCTAAAATTGAAGAGAGGGAAGAAGGTTTAGGAAATAGAGAGAAAATAAGGTGTAAAAAGTGAATTGACCAGGGAAATGAATTATTGATTGACCCACAGTGCGGAGAGTCTATATGAGATGTGTGTTTGTAAGTGTGAAAAGAGACCAAATAGCATAATATTTTGTCTCTAGCCTTATCTAGCTGCTCGTTGATATATAGAGTAAGCAGAGAGTTGGGCTCCTCCAGGTTTAGAGTTGCCATATGTATAACTGCAGCTTACCAAGGTGCCATTGAGTGTAAAATGCACTGTTATTTTGTGAACTGAGAAAAAACACTGTCATTTAAACTGTGGCATACCATAGATTTTATAATATATCCTGATTTCTGAGCTATTAGTTTTAAAAGTGTTCATTTTAGAATTGGTAAAATAAGTAGTTGGGATACTTTTGATTGGAAACAACAGAAAACCCAAACTCAGATGCACTTTAATAATAAGGAGGAGCCAAGGGGGATATGAAGAAAATGGCAGCCTGAATGAGGCCTGCTTCCTTGACTCCCTCAGCTACCTACTAGCACTCTGGTTCTCTTGAGCCAGCCTGCTGTGGGGCCCTACAGAAAACTGTAGGATCTGGTTCTGTAGTGATCCTTCCAAGCAGAGAGAACTGGTGTGTAGCTGGCCATTGTAGCAAGGATCAAGGACCATGAAGCTGCAGATCCTGGAAGATGGTACATAGCGCCTATATATGTAGTGTATATGTAGGCCTTCTTGATCTCTACAAGGCCAATGTGTTGCTGAATGGATGGGCAGAGTCTTAACCTGTGCTTGAGGCTGAAGCAGTACTGGGAGATCTGAGAACAGAGAAGATTCCTATAGGTTAACACACAGTGTACTCACAGCCTGTCTACTTGAATACATCCATGTGAGACTGGCTTTCCAATTTTTAAATTAAAAATCTAGAACATTTAAAGAGAGTTAAATGTACTTTTTCAAACAAATAACTTTCTGGAGCTGAAATCTATGATTTCCTCATTAGACAATTCAGCAAATGAATTAAAAGAGGGGCAGTGCAAGAAATTTTTGGAGAGCAAATATATAAAGAGATAGAAATTATGAAAGCAAAGAAACTTGGAGGAGAAATTTGAGATGTCCAAAATTTGAATAATAGGACTTCCAGAAGGAGAGAAAGAAACAGATGGAAGAAAAGACTACATATTGTGTACAGTGTACACTGTTTGAATGATGGGTGCACTAAAATCTCAGAAGTCACCGCTAAAGAACCCATCTATGTAACCAGAAACTATCTGTATCCCCACAGCTATTGAAAAGAAAAGAAAAGAACAGAAAAAGGAAATGAATGGAGGAGTGGCAGTAAGCCACAGGAGAAAAAAAAGACAGGCATCACATTTCAAATTTGATAACTATAGCTAAAAAGCAGTGAATTAGCATCTAGAGCTACTGAGAGAAAAATGACTGCAATCCAAGAATACCATATCCAGCCAAGGTATTTATCTGTACAGGTAAAAGAAAGATGTTTAGGGATCTATATAAATTCAGAGTATACCACTCGAGTATCCTATTTGAGGCAAATAAATGAAGCAGAACAGAGACTATAAAATTGAAGAAGAAAGTGAAGAGCGGTGAACAATGAACTTGGTTTTATATTTAAAATTATACCTTAATGGATGAGGTTGGGCTGGGAATATATAAGTGCTCCATTAGACCTCTTTAATAGAATGGCCATAAGGAAAAGTTTTGAATGAGTATTGAGCTGTCTCTGCAAAATATAGGAATTGGGGTGCTCTGCAGGAAAAAATGTGCCAAAGATGTCATAGAGTAGAGAGGGAAGGGAAAGGAACAAAGGGTAGATGTATCTTAGGAGTCTCATTTTTGGGGTTGGGAATAGGAAAGGAGTGGGTAAGTGTGGAGTGTTTTTGTAGGGGAAATGTTTGACATCTTGTTTATAAATTATAGTAAAGACATATGCTTTCAACAGTGAAAGGCAGGAAAGGGAAGATAACCATGATAAGATGGAAAAGTTCAGTAGTATTTCCAGGTAAAGGGGGAAATTAAATGAATGACAACTTTTTTTTTTCTTTTTTCTTTTTGAGGCAGAATCTTGCTCTGTCATCCAGGCTGGAGTGCAGTGGTGGGATCTTGGCTCACTGTTACCTCCGCCTCCTGGGTTCAAATGATTCTAGTGCCTCAGACTCAGAGTACTTGGGATTATAGGAGTGTGCCACCATGCCCAGATAATTTTTTGGTAGTTTTAGTAGAGATGGAGTTTCGCCATTTTGGCCAGGCTGGTCTCAAACTCCTGGCCTCAAGTGATCTGCCTGCTTCAGCCTCCCAAAGTGCTGGGATTACAGGCATGAGCCGGCGTACCTGGCCTGCACCCCAACTTTATCACACTAGTAAAATAAGGAAAAAGAAAAAAGAAGATAGCAATGTAAACTAAGCAACAAACAAAATATAGATGGAAAGAACAAAATTAATATTTAGGTCATCTACTAAATGTGAATAAATTGTGTAGTCTCAGAAAAAGAAAACTGGAGTGGCTATATGAAGATCGAAGTCGACTTCATGTGAATTAACACAGGAACAGAAAATGAAATACCACATGTTCTTATAAGTGGGAGCTAAACAATGAATACACGTGGACACAAAGATGGGAACAATAGACACTGGGGACTACTTGAGAGGGGAGGTTGGGAGGCGGGGTTGGGTTGAAAAACTACCTGTTAGGTACTATGAGTACACACAGGTCAAAGGAGAAATAAGGGAAATTAGAAAAACATTTTGGAATGAATGAAGGTGTATGCAAAGTATTAGGTACTTTGCGTACAAAGGATTCTTTGTACATTAGACCTCGGCAACACGCAATTTACCCATGCAACAAACCTGCACACATACCCCTGAATCTAAAATAAGAGTCAAGAGAAAAAAAAAAACCCAAAAACAAAGTAGATTTCACATAAACAAGGAATATTAACAGAGATAGAAATATTTCATAAAGACAAACGTGTAAATTCATCAAGAAGACAGAACAGTCCTACATTTGTAGGTGTTTAGCAACAGAGTTCTAAAATACATGAAGTACAAATGGTCAGAACTAAAATGAGAAATGTGCAAATCCACAATTATAGTTGCAGATTTCAACATTTGCCTTTCAATATCGATAAAGCAAGTATACAGAAAAATAGGAAGGATATAGAAGACGTGAATAACCCTGTCAGTTAACTTGACATAATTGGCACTTAGAGAACATGATACATATCAACTGCAGATTACACATTCAAGTGCCCTTGGAACATTCAGTAAAATAGACTATATGCTGGATGATAGAACAAGTATGCGTTTAAAAGGTTTGAAACCATATGTCATGTGTGTTCTGTTTTGAAGACAGGGTCTCACTCGCTCTGTCACCCAGGCTGAAGTGTTGGGATTGTAGCTCACTGCAGCCTCTATCTGTGGGCTCAAATGATTCTCTCACCTCAGCCGCCTGAGTAGCTGGGACTACAGGTACACTGTACCACATTCAGCTAATTTTTTATTTTTAATTTTTAGTAGAGATGAGGTCTCACTATGTTGCCTAGGCTGGTCTCAAATTCCTGGCCTCAAGTGATTCTTCCACCTTGGCCTCCCAAAATGCTGGGGTTACAGACGTGAGCCGGAGTTTCTGTGGAATTGCAATATAAATCATTAACAAAAAGATAACTAGAAAAATTCCCCAAACATTTGGAAATTAAGCAACATCTAAATTACACATAGGTCAGAGGAGAAATAAGAGAAATTAGAAAAACATTTTGGAATGAATGAAAGTGTAAACACAGTCTGTTACATTTGTAGAATGCAGCTAAAGCAGTATATAGAGAGGAATTTGTACCTGCAAATGTTTTTATTAGAAAAGAGAAAAGATATAAATGATCTAAATTTCCATAGCCGGATTACCTCTCTAGATTCCTCCTCTCTGATTAGGGCATCTCTGAAAGAAAGGCAGCATCCCCAGTCCAGGGCTTATAGATAAAACTCCCATCATCCTGGGACAGAGCACCTGGGGAAATGGGCGTCTGTGGGCACAGCTTCAGCTGACTTAAACGTTCCTGCCTGCCGGCTCTGAAGAGAGCAGATCTCCCAGCACAGCACTCAAGCTCTGCTAAGGGACAGACTGCCTCCTCAAGTGGGTCCCTGACCCCCGTGCCTCCTAACTAGGCGACACCTCCCATCAAGGGTCAACAGACAGCTCATACAGGAGAGCTCCAGCTGACATCTGGCAGATACCCCTCTGGGATGAAGCTTCCAGAGGAAGGAACAGGCAGTAATCTTTGCGTTCTGCAGCCTCCAGTGGGGATACCCAGGCAAACAGGGTCTGGAGTGGACCTCCAGCAAACTCTAGCAGACCTGCAGCAGAGGGGCCTGTTAGAACAAAAACTAACAAACAGAAAGGAATAGCATCACCATCAACAAAAAGGACATCCATGCAGAAACCCCATCCGAAAGTCACCAACATCAAAGACCAAAGGTAGATAAATCCACGAAGAAAAACCAGCGCAAAAAGGCTGAAAATTCCAAAAACCAGAACGCCTCTTCTCCTCCAGAGGATCACAACTCCTCGCCAGCAAGGGAACAAAACTGGATGGAGAATGAGTTTGATGAATTAACAGAAGTAGCCTTCAGAAGGTGGGTAATAACAACTCCTCCAAGCTAAAGAAGCATGTTCTAACCCAATGCCAGGAAGCTAAGAACCTTGAAAAAAGGTTAGAGGAATTGCTAACTAGAATAACCAGTTCAGAGAAGAACATAAACGAGCTGATGGAGCTGAAAAACAAAGCACAAGAACTTTGTGAAGCATACACAAGTATCAATAGCCGAATCAGTCAAGCAAAAGAAAGGATATCAGAGATTGAAGATCAACTTAATGAAATAAAGCATGAAGACAAGATTAGAGAAAAAAGAATGAAAAGGAACAAAGCCTCCAAGAAATATGGGACTATATGAAAAGACCAAACCTACGTTTGATTGGTGTACCTGAAAGTGATGGGGAGAATGGAACCAAGTTGGAAAACACTCTTCAGGATATTTTCCAGGAGAACTTCCCCAACCTAGCAAGACAGGCCAACATTCAAATTCAGGAAATTCAGAAAACACCACAAAGATACTCCTGGAGAAGAGCAACCCCAAGACACATAATTGTCAGATTCACCAAGGTTGAAATGAAGGAAAAAGTGTTAAGGGCAGCCAGAGAGAAAGGGTCGAGTTACCCACAAAGGGAAGCCTATCAGACTAACAGCAGATCTCTCAGCAGAAACCCTACAAGCCAGAAGAGAGTGGGGGACAATATTCAACATTCTTAAAGAAAAGAATTTTCAACCCAGAATTTCATATCCAGCCAAACTAAGCTTCATAAGCGAAGGAGAAATAAAATTCTGTACAGACAAGCAATTGCTGAGATATTTTGTCACCACCAGGCCTGCCTTACAAGATCTCCTGAAGGAAGCTCTAAATATGGAAAGGAGAACCAGTACCAGCCGCTGTAAAAACATACCAAATTGTAAAGACCATGGACACTGTGAAGAAGCTGCATCAACTAACAGGCAAAATAACCAGCTAGCATCATAATGACAGGATCAGATTCACACATAACAATATTAGCCTTAAGTGTAAATGCCCCAATTAAAAGACACAGACTGGCAAATTGGATAAAGAGTCAAGACCTATCAGTGTGCTGTATTCAGGAGACCCATCTCATGTGCAAAGACACACATAGGCTCAAAACAGAGGGAGGGAGGAATATTTACCAAGCAAATAGAAGCCAAAAAAAAAAAAAGGGGGTTGCAATCCTACTTTCTGTTAAAACAGACTTCAAACCAACAAAGATCAAAAAAGACAAAGAAGGGCATTACATAATGTTAAAGAGATCAATGCAACAAGAAGAGCTAGCTATTCTAAATATATATGCACCCAATACAGGAGCACTCAGATTCATAAAGCAAGTCTTTAGAGACCTACAAAGAGACTTACACTCCCACACAATAATAGTGGGAGACTTTAACACCCCACTGTCAATGTTAGACAGATCAATGAGACAGAAAATTAACAGGGATATTCAGGACTTGAACTCAGCTCTGGACCAACAGGACCTAACAGACATCTACCGAACTCTCCACCCCCAAGCAACAGAATGTACATTCTTCTCAGCACCACATAGCACTTATTCTAAAATTGGCCATGTAATTGGAAGTAAAACCCTCCTCAGCAAATGCAAAAGAGTGGAAATCATAATAGTCCCTGAGACCATAGTGTAATCAAATTAGAACTCAGGATTAAGAAACTCAGAACTGTACAACTACATGGAAACTGAACAACCTTCCCCTGAATGGCTACTGGATAAATAACGAAATTAAGGCAGAAATAAATAAGTTCTTTGAAACCAATGAGAACAAAGACACAACATACCAGAATCTCTGGGACGCAGCTAAAGCAGTGTTTACAGGGAAATTTATAGCACTAAATGCCCACAGGAAAAAGCAGGAAAGATCTAAAATCAACACCCTAACATCACAGTTAAAAGAACTAGAGAAGCAAGAGCAAACAAATTCAAAAGCTAGCAGACAGGAAATAATTAAGATCAGAGCAGAACTGAAGGAAAAAGAGACATGAAAAACCCTTCAAAAAATCAGTGAATCCAGGAGCTGGTTTTTGAAAAGATTAAGAAAATAGACTGCTAGCTTGACTAACAAGAAAAGAGAGAAGAATCAAATAGACACAATAAAAAATGATAAAGGGGATATCACCACTGATCCCACAGAAATAGAAACTGCCATCAGAGAATACTATAAACACCTCTATGCAAATAAACTAGAAAATCTAGAAGAAATGGATACATTCCTGGACACATACACCCTCCCAAGACTAAACCAGGAAGTTGAATCCCTGAACAGACCAATAATGAGTTCTGAAATTGAGGCAGTAATTAATAGCCTATCAACCAAAAAAAGCCCAGGCCCAGACAGATTCACAGCCGAATTCTGCCAGAGGTACAAAGAGGAGCTGGTACCATTCCTTCTGAAACAATTCCAAACGATAGAAAAAGTGGGACTCCCCCCTAACTCATTTGATGAGGCCAGCATCATCCTGATACCAAAACCTGGCAGAGACACAACAAAAAAAGAAAACTTCAGGCCAATATCCTTGATGAACATCGATATGAGAATCCTCAATAAAATACTGGCACACTGCATCCAGCAGCACATCTAAAAGCTTATCCACCACAATCAAGTTGGCTTCATCCCTGGAGTGCAAGATTGGTTTAACATAATGGAAATCAATAAACGTAATCCATCACATAAACAGAACCAATGACAAAAACACATGATTATCTCAATAGATGCAGAAAAGGCCTTTGATAAAATTCAACAGCTCTTCATGCTAAAAACTCTAAATAAACTAGGTATGGATGGAACTTATCTCAAAATAGTAAGAGCTATTTATGGCAGACCCACAGCCAATATCATACCGAATGGGCAAAAGCTGGAAGCATTCCCTTTGAAAACCGGCACAAGACAAGGATGCCCTCTCTCACCATTCCTATTCAGCACAGTATTGGAAGTTTTGGCCAGGGCAGTCAGGCAAGAGAAAGAAATAAAGGGTATTCAAGTAAGAAGAGAGAAAGTCAAATTATCTCTATTTGTAGATGACATGATTGTATATTTAGAAAACTCCATCGTCTCAACCCCAAATCTCCTTAAGCTGATAAGCAACTTCAGCAAAGTCTCAGGATACAAAATCAATGTGCAAAAATCACAAGCATTCCTATACATCAATAATAGAGAAACTCATGAGAGCCAAATCACGAGTGAACTCCCATTCACAATTGCTACAAAGAGAATAAAATACCTAGGAATCTAACTTAGAAGGGATGTGAAGGACCTCTTCAAGAACTACAAACCACTGCTCAAGGAAATAAGAGAGGACACAAATGGAAAACATTCCATGCTCATGCATAGGAAGAGTCAATATCGTGAAAATGGCCATACTGCCGAAAGTAATTTATAGATTCAATACTATCCCCATCAAGCTACCATTGACTTTCTTCACAGAATTAGAAAACACTACTTTAAATTTCATGTGGAACCAAAAAAGAGCCCATATAGCCAAGGCAGCCCCAAGCAAAAAGAACAAAGCTGGAGGCATCTTGCTACCTGACTTCAAACTATACTACAAGGCTACAGTAACCAAAACAGCATGATACCAAAACAGATATATAGACCAATGGAACAGAACAGAGGCCTCAGAAATAACACCACACATCTACAACCATCTGATCTTTGAGAAACCTGACAAAAACAAACAATGGGGAAAGGATTCCCTATTTAATAAATGATGTCGGGAAAACTGGCTAGCCATATGCAGAAAACTGAAACTGGACCCCTTACACCTTATACAAAAATTAATTCAAGATGGATTAAAGACTTAAACATAAGACCTAAAACCATAAAAACCCTAGAAGAAAACCTAGGCAATACCATTCAGGAGATAGATATGGGCAAAGACTTCATGACTAAAACACCAAAGGCAAAGACAACAAAAGCCAAAACTGACAAATGGGATCTAATTAAACTAAAGAGCTTCTGCACAGCAAAAGAAACTATCATCAGAGTGAACAGGCAACCTACAGAATGGGAGAAAATTTTTGCAATCTGTCCATCTGACAAAGGACTAATATCCAGAATCTACAAAGACCAAATTTACAAGAAAAAAAGCAAACAACCCCAACAAAAAGTGGGCAAAGGATATGAACAGACACTTCTCAAAAGAAGACATTATGCGGCCAGAAAACATGAAAAAAAGTTAATCATCACTGGTCATTAGAGAAATGCAAGTCAAAATCACAATGAGATACCAGTTAGAATGGCAATCATTAAAAAGGAAACCACAGATGCTGGAGAGGATGTGGAGAAATAGGAATGCTTTTATGCTGTTGGTGGGAGACTAAATAAGTTCAACCATTGTAGAAGACAGTGTGGCGACTCCTCAAGGTTCTAGAACCAGAAATACCATTTGACCCAGCAATCCCGTTACTGGGTGTATACCCAAAGGATTATAAATCATTCTGCTCTAAAGACACATGCACATATATGTTTGTTGCAGCACTGTTCACAATAGCAAAGACTTGGAACCAACCCAAATGCCCATCGATGATAGACTGGATAAAGAAAATGTGGCACATATACACCATGGAATACTATGCAGCCATAGCAACAAATGAGTTCATGTCCTTTGCAAGGACATGGATGAAGCTGGAAACCACCCTTCTTAGCAAACTAACACAGGAACAAAACCAAATACTGCATGTTTTCACTCATAAGTGGGAGTTGAACAATTAGAACACATGGACACAGGGAAGGGAACATCACACACTGGGGCCTGTTGGGAGGGTGGGGGGCTAGGGGAGGGATAGCATTAGGAGAAATACCTAATGTAGATGACGGCTTGATGGGTGCAGCAACCCACCATGGCATGTGTATACCTGTGTAACAAACCTACATGTTCTGCACATGTATCCCAGAACTTAAAGTATAAAAACAAACAAACAAAAAAACAACCAGAAGTCCGGGCATGGTGGCTTACACCTGTAATCCCAGCACTTTGGGATGCTGAGGTGGGTAGATCACGAGATCAGGAGTTCAAACCAGCCTGGCCAAGATGGTGAAACCCCATCTCTACTAAAAATAGAAAAATTAGCCGGGCGTGGTGGCAAAAGCTTATAAATTGTACACGTAAGTGGCTGAGGTAGGAGAATTGCTTGAACCTGTGGGGCAGAGGCTGCAGTGAGCTGAGATTGCACCACTTCACTACAGCCTGGGAGAAGTGGCTGCATTTTATTATATGTAAATTACTTTTCACTAAGATTGATTAAACATTTGGTTGGAAGGAATCAAATTGGTATAGCAGTCATTAAACTAAATGCAAACAGATTATGTATTGTGCCAGCAAAATACTGTCAGGTTAGTTTAAGAAACAAAACTTAACCAAGTCCTGTTTCGAAGAAGCAAACTATTGAAAACTTGATGAGTAAAGCTGAAAATAAAAGAGTTGAATAAAGATCAAGATACAGGAAAATAACCAAAAGATCAATAATTATAATAGACAAGGTGAAATTTAAATATCAAACTAGGTAAGTGGATTGTTACCATCGTAAAAGGCATATTTTATGAAAATCCAATGGCCATAATCTTGTATGGCTAAAAAGCTTAACACGTAAAGCAAAAATAATGAGTAGTGTGATAGAGTAGGCATGGTATGGGATTTTTATATATATATATATATATATATATTTTTTTTTTTTTTTTTCTTTTGGAGACAGAGTTTTGCTCTTTCTCCCAGGCTGTAGTGAAGTGGTGCAGTCTCAGCTCACTGCAGCCTCTGCCCCACAGGTTCAAGCGATTCTCCTACCTCAGCCTCCCGAGTAGCTGGAATTATAGACACTTGCTACCATGCCCGGCTAATTTTTTATTATTTTTATTTTTTTATTTTTAGTAGAGACGGGGTTTTGCCATGTTGGCTAGGCTGGTCTCAAACTCCCGACCTCATGATCCACCCGCCTCAGCCTCCCAAAGTGCTGGGATTACAGGTGTGAGCCACTGCGCCTGTCCAGGATTTCAGTACATGTTTATCAGAATTAGGTCTAGTAGATGAAAATATGAGTATAAGGAATTGAATAGTGCATTTAATAATTATATGTGTGTAGAAATAGTGTTTTAAATTCCTGGAATAGATCTTTTTTTAATGTCCAAGGAACTGTGGTCAAAGTTTAATGTCCAAGGTACTTGACCATAAAGAAAATCTTAACAGATGAGAAAAGTTGAGATTTTATAGGCTGCGTTGTCTGGTAATAATACTGGTAAAGTAGAAAGAAATAACTGTGAGACGACTCCTTTGAAACCTGCCTCCTGTTCCCCTATTCTCCCTATATTTGTTTCCACTGCAGAATTACCTCAGTATTCTTGAACTAAGAAATTGGTGGTGGCAAGGTTTTTATTCTTCATATTTCTAGCCTTGCATTATTGAAATGCCTTTCAGTTTGATGCCTTTGTGTGACTGCCAGTGAACTAGGTTTTCCTAGGGTACAGGTGTTGCCCATGCCCACACCTAGATTATCAATGATACTGTAAAACTTGACCTGAAATTTTAGGTTGATATTCCTGGACTTTCTCTTTCAAATTCCTTTAAACTTTCAGTAACCACTTTTTGGCCATTTATTAGAACACAGGGAATTTTGAATTAAAAACTCACATAATTTAAAAGAAACAGGAACATCTAATGCTGAGAGGATGTGGGGAATAGCATATTCTCATACATTGCTGGTGCAAATGTGAATTGTTACAGGCTTTTGGAAAATAATTTGACAGCTTGGTTAACAATTAAAATTCATATTCCTTTTGGCCTAGTATACCTCCTCTTAAGATTTCTATTCTTAGAAATAAAAGCCCAAGTAAGGCCATATGTATAGGGATATTTATTGCAGTGATGTGCATATTGTCAGCCAACTGAAAACAAAATGAACATTAGTAGGGAAAGGGAGGAAAAATGATACCTTCATAGGTGGGATATTATGCTACATAAAGAAAAAATAAATTAGACTAATACCAGATTAGTTTGAGAAATTTCCATAAGGTTTTGTTGAGTGAGCAAAGAAAGATGCAGAAAAGTATATAATAAGTTATGTAACCAAAAAATAAGAGAACTGTGCCTATATCATAGGGTCGTGAGTATGAAGAAAAGTATTTAAGAATTCCTCCTAGGTGGTTAAATGTTTACCTTGGTCAAGGGTGGGTCAGAGTAACTGGGGAAGTAGGTTAAAACAACAACAACAACAAAATTTGTGATCATATCTATGCATTATCTGTAAAATTATATAAATATGTATGTTTAAAGATACTAAGTAAACATTTAAAATAAAACTGACCTATTTCCCAGCCTGGGCAACATAGCAAGACTCATCTCTAAAAAAAAATTAATTAAAATAAATTAGCTAGGCATAGTGGTGTGTGCCTGTAGTCCCAGCTACTCCAGAGGCTGTGGTAGGAGGATCACCGGAGCCCAGGAGTTTGAGGCTGGAGTGAGCCATTGAGCTTGCCACTGCACTCCAGCCTGGGTGTCAGAGAGATTCTGTCTCAAAAACAAAAAACAAAAAGCACAAATATTTGTTTTATAAAACTGATGCTGATTTGCAAACCTAAGTGTTCATGTGAAGTCCACTGAAACTCTTAGGAGCAGAAGAAGCACAGTGGAGAGCCATAAAACCTTTTATGTTAGGCCCTAAGACAAAGAATCAAGGAAGTGTGTACACACACACATGCAATAAAACAACCAGTGGGAAATTTACCTAAGAAACTAGAAGCCTAGAGTAAGGTGATTTTTGTGGGTGGTCGACACTGTTTTTCAGGGACTTTGCATTCCTTTGATTTGTCATTCTTGGTGTTGGCTTTGTGTTCAGGCATAGCACAGGCGTTGTGTTCAGGCTGTAGTACTTCCAGCTGTAAAATCCAGCCATAGCAAAGTCCAGACAGAGAAGAATGGTCTCTTCTTGGATGTTTATCATAGGTTGTTTTTTAAAAAGCATTTGCTAAGGCTGAGTTTGGGTTACAACTTGATTATAGTATTGTAGAGGAAGGTGTTATTGGAAGGAAAAGCATAATTAGGCAAAAGAAGTTGAGCTCCAATGCAGGCCTGACAAAGGGGAACTCTGGGGATGGGATTGCTTATTTGAGTTGTCCCATGTTGGATTGAAATGCCTGGGCCTTTATACTCTTTTTTTTTTTTTTTTTTTTTGAGACAGAGTCTCACTCTGTTGCCCAGGCTGGAGTGCAATGGTGTGATCTCGGCTCACTGCAAGCTCTGCCTCCCGGGTTCACGCCATTCTCCTGCCTCAGCCTCCCGAGTAGCTGGGACTACAGGCGCCCACCACCATGCCCAGCTAATTTTTTTGTAATTTTAGTAGAGACGGGGTTTCACTGTGTTAGCCAGGATGGTCTCGATCTCCTGACCTCGTGATCCGCCCACCTCCGCCTCCCAAAGTGCTGGGATTACAGGCGTGAGCCACCATGCCCAGCCTATGGTATGGGCCTCTTTATGGTATGGGCTGCCATGGGAAGGGCATGACCTGCAGCAAGGCAGCCCCTGAAGAAATTGATGTTCTGCTGACCACATTCCCTGCTGCTGCTGGCAGCAAGTCCTTCCTTGAAGAGGAGATCTAGGTGGCATGTCTCCCTGTCCACACACTTTCTTAAGAATAAGAAAATATTTCCTGGAAGTCATCCATCAGATGTGCCCTCACATCTAAGTATTAGATTACATGCTGTGTCAGAGATTCATGGTTACACATCATCACCTTTTTCTACTTCTCTAGTAAAAAGAATTCTGATTTTTTGATGGGTACATGATCATCTGGGATAACAGCTACATTTTCAGCCTCCCTCTACTTGTAGACATGTCAGTAACTTCTGACTAATCGAATGTAAGTTGAATTTTCATATGCGACTTAACAGAGGGAGAGAGGGTGTACCCCCCCGTTTTCTTTTCCTCCTTCCTGCTGGGTAGAATTTGGGTATAATAGCTGGAGCCTGAGCCGCTATCTTGGATTATAAGGTAGAAGCCACATGTTGGGGATGACAGAGCAATAGTATAGAACAGCATTAGCTCCCTGATGATCATGGAAATGCATTACATGCTCTGGATTGCTTACCTTTGGATTTTTTTATCTTGGTGGTTAGTCCATTACTATTTAGGTTTTTCTGTCAGTTGCATTAAAGCCTAATCTTTTTTCTGCGTCTATATCTATATATGATGTATATCTATATCTATATAGATATAGATATTTTGAAAAATAGAGATGAGGGTGTTGCTGTGTTGGCCAGCCTGATCTTGAACTCCTGGCCTCAAGCAGTCCTCCTGCCTCAGCCTCCAAACTGCTGTGATTACAGGCAAGAGCCACCATGCCCAGCCCACACCTAATTTTAATTGTTACACATTTCTAATCAGTCAGTGGCAAGGGGCATGAGAAAACATGATTGGCTTTGACTGACATTTTGGGGTGGAATGGATTTTGGGGGGTAAGGCATGGATACATCTCTATCAGGCAAGTACAGTAGAGGGAGAGAAAGGCAACAACATCAAGGAGTTTGCAGGATATGATTCTTGTGATGGATTATGGAGTCTTAACTAGGTATGTGAGAAAGTGAAATGTGTGGATGGTAGGTGGTGAACAGTGAAGAAATGATAGTTCAGTGGATTGGTGGTCTCTATGGGGCCGAAGTCTCATTGGAAAGGGGAAAATAGGCTAAATGAACTGGAGAGTTGAGATAGTAGTCAGAGGTTAGGGTGCTTTTTTTGTGGTAATGTTGTTACTGGTAATAGCAAGGGCCAGAGAAGGGGATGGCTAAAGAGGGGTGGAGGAAAAGATAGTTAGTGGTGAGGTTAAGAAATGGAGAGACTGGATTTTGGATGGAACATCTAAGGATGTTGATGCAGATGAGTGGAAGAAAGTGAACGATTTGTTAATATCTTTAGTGCATTAGGAGTAGCTGGGAGATGACTCAGAAGGTAAGGGAGGCAGATCCAGAAGCGAGCATGTGTTCAGAGTGGTGATGTTGATGAAAGAGGGAAGAAAAATATCTGGAAACAGCCATGATGAAGGAAATAGCATCCTTCTTAAATATTAAAAATTTTTATACAGCAACAGATACTTGCTGGTTGCAGTGCTCATGCCTGTAAGCCCAGCATTTTGGGAGGCCAAGACAGGAGGATTGCTTGAGGCCAGAAGTTCAAGCCTGGGCAACATTGTGAGACTGTCTCTACAAAAAATAAATTTAAGAAATTTATGGTTGGGTGTGAAGGCTCAAGCCTGTAATTCTAGTGCTTTGGGAAGCCGAGGTGGGAGGATCTCTTGAGGCCAGGAATTTGAGACCAGCGTGGGCAACATAGTGAGACCTGTCTTTACCAAAAGGAAAAAGGATGACATAAAATTAAGATAAGATTTAGGTATGTTTTGTTCATTCCTGTTGGTTTTAATATTTTTCTGTCTTCTTTTTTAATGTACATGATAAGTATTTGTTTCATCTAAATTTATGGAATCTGAATATAACTAGTCATTTTCTACTGGTTATAGTATGTGTTAATGTACCCATTATGTTTAATTTGTATTATGTTAAGAATTAAGAAATATTAATATATGAAAATATATAAAATACATAAAAATATATGAAATTAATATAGCAGACTTAAGTTTTCTTTCTTGATTTAAATTACAGACTAACTGGATCTTCTGGGTTTGTAACAGATGGACCTGGAAATTATAAATATAAAACGAAGTGCACATGGCTCATTGAAGGACAGTAAGTAGAAATGGCTGACTTAATTTTTGTTTTTTTTAGCATAGAAGTCAGTGTGACATTAGTTTTCCCACAAGTAAAATTAACAATCTGTAGCATAAAGTTCTTAAAACATTACTTGATAACCTTTCATTTGACAAGTGAATTTTATCTTAGCCTTCATTAATTTAAAAGTTTCATGTTGATTTAATGCTGCAAATGAATTGTACACACCACAAATTTGTGTATTTCCAACTGTAATAGTTCAGAAACGGTTATATATATATATATATTTTTTTTTTTTTTTTTTTTATGAGACAGAGTTTTGCTCTTGTCACCCAGGCTGGAGTGCAGTGGTGTGATCTCGGCTCACTGCAACCTCCGCCTCCCAGGTTCAAGCGATTCTCCTGACTCAGCTTCTGAGTAGCTGGGATTACAGGTGCATGCCACCACGCCAGGCTAATTTTGTATTTTTAGTAGAGAAGGTGTTTCACCATGTTAACCAGGATGGTCTCGAACTCCTGACCTCAAGTGATCCACCTGCCTCAGCTTCCCAAAGTGCTGGGATTATAGGCGTGAGCCACTGCGCCCAGCCATAGTTAACATATTTTTAATGGTTTGCTTAAAGCGTTAGAGAATTACAATATTGTGTTATTTTTCTAAGTATCTATTTTTGTTGTGGATAAGAAAATTGTAATAACTATTATTGCCTAAATGATCCCTTCTCTGGACCCACTGTGTCCCTCTAGCTGTTGGCCTTTTTTCTCCTTGTCTTCACGGGAGACTTTTAAAGCAGTACTTCTAAGACGTTTTTGGTCTCAGGACCTCTTTACACTCTTAAACTTTGAGGATTCCAAATAAGTTTATGTATTATTTTTTATTTATTTATTTTGAGATGGCATCTCGCTCTGTGGCCCAGGCTGGAGTGCAGTGGTGTGATCTCGGCTTACTGCAACGTCCGCCTCCCGGGTTCAAGCGATTCTCCTGCCTCAGCCTTCCGAGTAGCTGGGATTACAGGCATGTGCCACCATGCCCAGCTAAGTTTTTGTATCTTGTAGTAGAGAGGGTTTCACCATGTTGGCCAGGCTGGTCTCGAACTCCTGACCTCAAGTGATCTGCCTACCTCGGCCTCACAAAGTGCTGGGATTACAGGCGTAAGCCACTGCACCCGGCCCCAAGTAAGTTTATGTTTATCTATCTGTGTTCACCATATTAGAACTTTTACAACCAAGAAATATTATTTATTCATTTAAAAGCAACAGTTATAAGCCATGTTAGTACAAATGATATTTTAATGAAAAAAAACCCTATATTTAAAAAATTGTAGTGAAAAGAATGGCATTGTTTTACATTTTTGCAAATCTCTTTAATGTCTAGCTTAATAAAAGACAGCTGGATTATCATATCTTGTGCATTCACTTTGTTGCAGTATGTTATTGTGGTTGAAGCATGTCAAGAAGATGAGGCCTCACTTGAATAAGAAGTAGGAAAAAAGATATTTTAATAGTACAGTATTTTAAAATGATTGTATATAGTCTTCTTTGATACCATATCAAAACTTAACAAGTAGTAATTTCTTAAAAGTAAATTGCAGTATGGAATCTGAAACTATGTTAAGGAACTTTTGGTACTTGTTAAATTAAAATCCATTGGTTTTCTTGCACTGAATGGATCTTTTGCCCATCCATGTTTTGGTAACATGATATATATAGGTCATTTGGAAAACAACAGGTCATTGAATTATGCAGATCTTCCATATGTTGATATATTTATTCCATTACATAATATTTTAAAAATCACATTGGTTAGTATCACCATCAATCTCCTCAAAAAGTTCTAAGTATGGCAGATAACAAATTTTCCAAAATTCTAATTACTGCTTGAAAGCTTGTATTTTATCTTTGGCAGCAAATACTGTCAGTTGTTTTGTTTGAAGTGGCAGGCTTGCTTTCCTCAGTTTTAAGAAAATGTCTGCCAGATACCCAACTCTGAATAACCATAGTTTGTTGATTGTTCTTTCAAGTAAACGTGGTAAATGGTGTTCTAAGAAAAAAGTAGCTAGTTCAGCTAGCAACTTAAACAGTCGCAAAAGTGGTTTTCATTGAGAAAACCACTGTGCTTCTATTAGGTAAAAGAAGTGTTTTATATTTACTTTCCATCTTGTCGGAATATTAAAGAGATGTCTACTAATTGGTCAGGATTTAATAACATTAGAAGTTTTTAACTGCTTAATCAAGATATCCTTAAATGAAACTGGCAGTTTTTCTTTTTTCTGTGAGTGGTTGGTGGTGAAGAATAGCAGTGATCACTAGTACCATTTGCTGCTGCTGTCTGGATTTGTTCTAAGATGCCCGCAGTTTCACCCACCATTTCTCCTTGAACCATTAGTAAATGCCAGCATGGTGATAAAATATATGCTATCTTAGTTTTACTGTGAATATAGTTTTGACCTCCTGGGACCTCCCATAAGGATCTCAGGGCCTGTAGCATTTTGTGGACTTCATTTTGAGAACTGCTGCTCTACGAAGCTCTGCTGTGTCCTATCAGTTCATTGCCACCTGATGCCCTCCTCCACTGTTTTTCTGAATGTGCTCTCAATGGTTGTTCCTTCTCAGCATAAGTGAAAAACTAAGCAACAAACTCTCATTCCTCCTTTTCCTTATTCCCCACGTTTAGCCTGTCAGTAAGTTCTGTCAGTTTTCCCTTTAGAATGTCTCCCCAATCCATCACCGGACTGCTTTTCACCTCCATCTCTACAACTGGGAGACCTACCATCGTCTCTCTCCTGGGCCACATAATAGCCTTGAAATTGGCCTCCCGATTTCTGCTTTTGCCCCTTGCCCACCTCCCACTTCTCATCTCTTAAGGTGTTCTCTGTTTGCTGTGTTTCAGGCATGCTGATTTTCTTCATGCTGCTTGGACACATCAGCCTCTTTCTCCCTTAAGACTGTGCTGTTCCCTCCGTCTGAAATGTTTTTCCTGGCGCTTTTCACATGGCTTGTCTCTTGTCATTCTCATATCTCCAAAGCTTACTGGCCTATCTCCCTACTACTTTTTGTGCTGCCACATCACCTTCTTTTAATTTCTTCACACTACTCATCACCATCTGAGTTTACTTGTTTATGTATTTATTTAGTTGTCAACCTAGAGATGCTAGAAAAGTGTGGGGTATAGGAAAGGTCTAAACTGGAGAAATAGAATTAGGCATCAGCAGGATATAATGATGTTGATATTCCCAGAGCTTTCTGAGTGGAGTGTTGGGCTGAAGCCAGGTTAGAGAGTGAAGGGGTGAGTGAGATAGAGGCACTGGAGAAAGCAAAGTCTTCTGCGAAGTTTTACCTTTTTAGGAGGAGAAAGGGTAGGGCAGGTATTTGGTAGAGGGAGAGTTGGGATTTGAGGCTTTTTGTTTTTATTTTTGTAAAATATGTGATACTTAAGCAGATTTAAATGTGGATGCAAAAGTTCCAGATGAGAGGAGATGTCAAATATTTGAGAAACAGAGAAGCAGATAGGTATAGAATTTTGGAAAATGGGAATTTTAAGGTTTTTTGTCTGGTTGCTGAGCATAAGCAGGGAGGTGGGACTGGGTGGTTTGAAGTAGTCGTTGAGAGTAGCAGTTGTGGAGAGGGAGAGAGAATTGGTAGGACTGCTGGCAGAATCTAAGTGCCATTTGCAGTTGGAGAGCAGAGACCATTGCTGGAACCAGTCTACCCAGTGGTGTGGTATAGAAGTATGGCTTTCTTCAATACAGCTTAGTTTTTTGTTTTTTTTCCCTCCACCGCCCCCTCCCACTTTTTTTTTCCTGATTAAATCTTAGAGCAGATAACCGGTTTCCTGTAGAACAGAGCTTTTGCCAGCCAGTGTCATGAAAAATCAGAGGGGCTGGCAAATTTAGAGGATTGGCAGGCATGTTTATGAGATGACGTAGTGTGGAATCTGAAGTTGAATAAGGAAGTGCAGAAATGGAAGGGCTAATGGGTTGGTTCAGAAGCCATTAAAGAGTGGCCACTGAAGGGACTGTAAGGCTCAGAATCATGGACCACATCAGTTTTGTTTCCCATTGCATGTTTAGTAGTCTCTTGCACATGGAGAGTACTAAATAAATCTTTAACAAATGAAGGAATACTGATGGGGCAGTTGTTAGACTGTGTTACATATTATTAATTTAAAAATCTGAATTTTTATATTCTCAAATGTCTGATAGTTGTGATAACTTTATTATAAATTACTTTTTTTTATTCTTTTCAGGCCAAATAGAATAATGAGACTTCGTTTCAATCATTTTGCTACAGAGTGTAGTTGGGACCATTTATATGTTTATGATGGGGACTCAATTTATGCACCGCTAGTTGCTGCATTTAGGTAAGCTCAGTCTTACAAGCATTCTTTCATCATTGATTTCTAAATTTAAACATCTCTTCTGGATTGCATTCTTACTGGGTTCACCTTTATTATCACTTAACACATTTATTTAATGGAAAGAATACTAGTTCTTGAGTCCCATCACTTGTGTGTTAGTGCTAACTTGGTTTCTGTAGCCCTGGGTAAGTTTCTAGGCATAGTACTTGACTTCTCTTTTCAGTTTCCCGACCTGTAAAATTGTGATAGTTCTATTAAGTTCACCTGCTCCTTGTGGTGGTGGTGAAGTTTATCGTTACAAAATGTTTTGAGAGTGATATATTGAATGATACTATTTCTGTGAAAAATTTGAATCAGGAATAATATCCATCATGTTCCTTGTGTGTTGCCCACTGCATAGGCCTTCAGGAGTTATTTGTTGAATTCAAATATAATTGTGTGTGTGTGTGTGTGTGCATCATGAGTGAGGGAAACTTTTTGGAACAGTACACATAAAATGAACAGTGGCTACCTGTGGAGAAATGAGGAACATACTTATTATATATATATTTTTTCAATAAGTACATTTGCATTAGTAGTTAAACAGAAGCAGTTTAACACCAAATATATGGACTGTTATGAATTGTTTGGGTGTTTTACTTTTGATTAGCAGCAAGTAGCTGTGTTGTTTATTATGTTTTTGGCCACATGGGAATTCAAAACTATCTCTAGTTTTCTTCCTTTTACTTGATAGAAGATTTTAAGATACAGTCATGTGTCACTTAGCAGCAGGAATAGGTTTTGAGAAATGTGTTATTAGATGATTTCATCATTGTGTAAACATCATAGGGTATATTTATACAAATAGATGGTATAGCCTACTGTACACCCTGCTTATATGGTACAGCCTATTGTACCTAGGCCACAAATCTGTACAGCATCTTTACTGTACTGAATACTGTAGGTAATTGTAACCCAATGGTAAGTATTTGTATATCTAAACATATCTATACATGGAAAGGTACAGAAAAAATACAGTATTATAATCTCATGCAACCTCTGTCATATATGTGGTCCATTGTTGACCATATGCCATTATGTGGTGTATGACTGTATATTTTTCTAAAATGCATATCCCCTTAGGAAACCATAGTTTTCAGTCTTTCACCTGCAACTGGCTTTCTAAATTTCTTTGTCTCAAATATTTTATTTCCTTTACTTTAAAAAGAAATCAGTTCAATAAATATTTTTTGTGGTTTCTCACGTGGGGCTTGTCTGGCTGATGTCCCATGTGGGTGAGGGAGGTAACAGGGAGCAAACAGTACACAAGGACAGGAGATCAGGCGACTGTTGTGCCCTCGTGTTTTTCTACCCGCTTTGGCTTAGAAATCTCTCTGACATATCTTTGAACTGAGAACCAAGGCTATTTTCTGGGTTTTAAAGGTTCGCTTACAAGGCCAAAGAGCAGGGTGGATGGCTATGCTGAGCATTTAAAATGGCATTGGCCAAGTGTTGGAGTGTATATCTTTATGCCAGCATTTGAAACATAACTTGTAGCAAAAAGCACCCCAAACTTTAATACAAGCCCCAAAACTATGTGTGATGTTATCATAATAATACTTGTTGGGGATTCACTTGTTGTGTTTGTTAATCAGAATTCACAGAGCTCTTGTATGCCAGGCACTTTGAATCAGCTTATCAGGAGCCTTGTAGGAACATGAGCCAAGCAGGTATACATCACTCTGTGGTTCACCTGGACTGTGTATTTGATAAACAGTGGTAGCAGTGGTAGAGCAGAGAGAGTGGTTGAGAAAATTCTTCAGAAGAACATTATTCCTTTTAGAGTTTTTTTTTTTTTAGGAAAGTTATATGCTGGTGGGGCAGTTGTTAGACTGTGTGATCTAGAGGAACCCTTCCCCTTCCCCCTTTCCCCTTCCCCTTCTCCCTTCCCCTTCCTCCTCCCCCTTTTCCTTCCCTTCCCCTTCCCCTTCCCTTTTCCTTTTCTTTCTCCCCCCAGGCTGGAGTGCAGAGGCAGGAACGTAGCTCACTGCAGCCTCAACCTCCTGGGCTCAAGAGATGCTCCCACCTCAGCCTCTCCAGTAGCTGGGACCGCAAAAATGCAACACTATGCCCAGCTAATTTTTGTGTTTTTTTTTTGTTTTGTTTTGTTTTTTGTAGAGATGGGGTCTCACCATGTTGCCCAGGCTGGTCTTGAACTCCTGGGCTCAAGCAGTCCTCCCACCTTGGCCTCCCAAAGTGTTGGGATTACAGGTGTGAGCCACTGCACCCGGCCGAAGATTGCTTTTGACATACCTGTTTCCAGGTGGCCTTGATCATGTCAGTACTTATTCCTTCTGCATTTCAAGGGATTCTGGTGTATATAACCAGCGAAAGCGTGATGATGGTTAACCCTTCATTTACATCTCCAATCAAATGTCACCTCTTCCAAGAGCCCTTCCTTTCACCCTTTCTAAAGTAGCACCTTCTGTTCTTTCCCTCTGCTCTCTTTCCCTAGATAGCATTTGTCTCTACCTGGCATTACGTATACACATACCTGTGTGGGGAGTATCTGGGCTTATCTGTTGTTTTTCTAACGTGAACTACATGAAGGCAGGGACATAGTCTTATTCACTGTTGTATTCCTGGTACCTAGAACAGTGACTCATATGTAGTAAGTGCTTAGTAAATATTTGTTAGTTGAATACACAGTAGAAAATGCATCAATGTTTTGTAACTCCTGGAGCACCAGAGTTTCAGAGTTCCTAGAGTTCTGTCTTCATATTAAAAATTGAAGGGCCAGGCGTGGTGGCTCACACTTGTAATCCCAGCACTTTGGGAGGCCGAGGTGGGAGGATTGCCTGAGGTTAGGAGTTCAAGACCAGTCTGGCCAACATGGTGAAACCCCATCTCTACTAAAAATACAAAAAAAAATCATCTGGGCATGGTGGGGTGCGCCTGTAATCCTAGCTACTCAGGAGGCTGAGGCAGGGGATTTGCTTAAACCAGGGAGGTGGAGGTTGCGGTGAGCCGAGATTGCGCCACTGTGCTCCATCCTGGGTGACAGAGCGAGACTCCGTCTCAAGGAAAAAAAAAAAAAATTGAATGAAGGGCCAGGCACAGTGGCTCAGGCCTGTAACCCCAACACTTCGTGAGGCTGAGGCAGGAGGATTACTTGATCCCAGGAGTTCAAGACCAGCCTGGGCAACAGGGTGAGACCTCATCTCTACAAAAAATCTTAAAAATTAACACCATGGTGGTGTGTGCCTGTAGTCCCAGTCACTCAGGAGGCTGAGGTGGGAGGATTTCTTGAGCCCAGGAGGTCAAGACTGCAGTGAGCTGTGATCATGCCACTGCACTCTAGCTTGGGCTAGACCTTGGGTCTAGACCTTGGGTGAGACCTTGTCTCAAAACAAAAGAAAGCAAAACAAAAGGAACGAAAATCCCTTCCCCTCCTCATTTTCATTCCTTGCTTATGGACTCTTCCAGCCATTTTTGTATGCATTTATATAGGTATGTGTAAGTGTACACATGTACGGTCCATTGTTTTGCAGCTTGCTTCTCCCCCATGCCCTTATCAGAATGCCTGATGAGCTTCTTGTTAGTCCCGCAGACCTATGTAATATGCAGTGACTCATGCAGTCAGATTTCTGGGCATGAGCATTTAGATGAGTTTCAACCTGTTGCCATCTGAACAGTGCTGTGGTTAGTATTCTTGTATATTGGTCATTGTGTACATGAGCAAATATTTCTTCTACAAAGAAATAGAATTGCTAGGTCAGAGTGAATGAGCATGAGATTGTGTGTCTGGGACAGATTGCATAGGGCCTGGCAAGGATCTAGGCTTTTACCAAATGTGATGGTGGTGGTGAATCAATAATGGGGCAAAAATCATGGACATATGAAGAAATGCAACAGCAGGTAGACATAAGAAAAACGATTAACCTCAGGAGTAAAAAGAACTCAGAACTACAATTTAAAAATTGCTTTTTACTTATTAAATTAGCAAAATTAAAGTAGAACTAGTGGTCTTGCTGTTGGCAGAGTGAAGTGGGATGGACCCTTCATTCTGTATTGATACGATTTCAAATCACATATCTCTTCTGGAAAGCAAGTTGGTATTATGGCTCTAGAGTCTTAAAGGCATCATTTAGACCCTTTTACTCAGTAATTTTTTTTTTTTTAACCAGTCACACAACAAATATTTAGAATCTGTCATGTGCTGGGTTGTGAGTGAGGTCCTAAGGAGAACCTAGGGAGCTTTTAATGATATAGAAAATGCGTAAGTTTTATTTGTAAAATAGAATATACAATGTAAATAATATCAATTAGGCTAAGAAAATGCATCAGAATACTAACAGTGTTGGAGTTATGGGTGTTTGTTTATCTAGCTTCTTCATATTCTTATATAAATACTTTATATAAAATATTTTGGGCGCGATGGCTCACACCTGTAATCCCTACATTTTGGGAAGCTGAGGTGGGTGGATCACCTGAAGTCAGGAGTTCGAGACCAGCCTGGCCTACATGATGAAACGCTGTCTCTACTAAAACTATAAAAAATTAGCCAGGCATGGTGGTGGGCACCTGTAATCCCCGCTACTCAGGAGGCTGATGCAGGAGAATCGCTTGAACCCCGGGACGCAGAGGTTGCACTGAGATTGCGCCACTGCATTCCAGCCTGGGCAACAAGAGCCTAACTCTGTCTCAAAAAAAAAAAAAAAAACTCATGTCTTTCGGCAATATATGTGTGGTATTCATCACTCATAAAATTTGTTACTTTATGTGATTGTGGAGGTTTATGTTTTCAAAGAAGCACTATAAAAAGAAAAAGAATAGGGCCATTGATTTCAAATCTCATTAGAAATACAACTCAGAATAAAGGAAGCCTAGCAAAAGATTCAGATCTGTTCCTCAAGGATTCAGAACTAATAGGGTAGCACTATGTGTTTATCACAGGAATTTGCCTGTCTTCCTGGATGTGGTTTTTAAATTATAAGGACGGATTTGTTTTTAATTTCTGTCTGCTACAATTTGACGTGTCTGTGCTTGTGCTTCCCTCTATAAGAAGTGTGTTTTCATTTCAGTGGCCTCATTGTTCCTGAGAGAGATGGCAATGAGACTGTCCCTGAGGTTGTTGCCACATCAGGTTATGCCCTGCTGCATTTTTTTAGTGATGCTGCTTATAATTTGACTGGATTTAATATTACTTACAGGTAAGATACTTAAGTCTAGTATTTGTGATTTCATTCAGGAGACTATCTACTACGTTTTAACAACAATAATGGCTAACATAGATTGAGAGCTTACAGTGTGCCAGGCATAGTGTCAGGCAGTTTACATGGATTTTCTCATTTAAAATTCTTCTATAAATTCAGTGAGGTCTGGGCTCTGTTTTTCTACTCATTTATAATTGAGGAAACTGGCAGGAAAAGGTTAGTAGATTGTCAAAGTAAGTGGTGGGACCACAATTTAAACCCAGGTGTTGCTGCTATTGAACTTCTTCTAGAAGAGAGGGACTTTTCTGCTAATGGACAAAAACGTTGGAATTTTACAAAGTACAGCTCAACAAATATTACTAGTTGTCATGTACTCAATAGCAGAAGAAATCTATGCTCATTAAAGTACCTTGATAGTCCATTTATCCCCCCGTTTTAAATTCTGAATTACATTGTTTCAAAGCACTGTCAGTATAATTATCTTGTTATTATGAGATGCGTTATAGTTCAATTCTTTTTTTTTTTTTTTTTTTTGAGACGGAGTCTCACTGTGTCACCCGGGCTGGAGTGCAGTGGCATGATCTTGGCTCACTGCAACCTCCACCTCCTGGGTTCAAGCAATTCTCCTGCCTCAGCCTCTTGAGTAACTGGGATTACAGGCGCCCGCCACTACGCCCAGCTAATTTTTTGTGTATTTAGTAGAGACGGGGTTTCACCAAGTTGGCCAGGCTGGTCTCGAACTCCTGACCTTGGGATTCGTCCACCTTGACCTCCCAAAGTGTTGAGATTACAGCTGTGAGCCACTGTGCCTGGCCATAGTTCAATTCTTACATTAAGTTAAACGAGCCTGCCTTCTTCCATCTGAAGTGAGTAGATAAAATTACTAAGGAATTTTAAATATACCAATCTGGGCAGTAACCTTAAATTCTATTAAGTACAAATTTTCAGAGACTATACAGAGGAATATGTACCATGAGGATGGTAGTTTATTGTTGGCAGTTTGTTTTATTCTTTTCCTTCCCAGACTTCCAAGCATGAATTCAGCAACTCTATAAAGCTTATCATTAGGAGGCTACCAAGAAGAATAGGATAGTCCTCCCATCCTTGAGGAGCTAACAGTTCTGCACAAATCTCCTACCTCCTTGTAATTTCTTTGACTTTATGAGTTATTTATTCTTATCCTCTTATTATGAGAATCCAGGAGGGTTGATTTGATTTCATTGCTTGTACTCAGGCTCTAGCTATGCAGTATTGAGCAAACCCATTTGGACTGAATCCTTAAGTACTGCAGTTACACTTGTGAATAAACTGAGACAGTGAGATTCTTAAACCTGTGTGGGAGGAAGTTATGCTAAGTTAATCGAAGCGTTGCATTATGTTAATGTAATTTTCCCTGCTATTTTTACAGTTTTGATATGTGTCCGAATAACTGCTCAGGCCGAGGAGAGTGTAAGATCAGTAATAGCAGCAATACTGTTGAATGTGAATGTTCTGAAAACTGGAAAGGTGAAGCATGTGACGTTCCTCACTGTACTGACAACTGTGGTTTTCCTCGTCGAGGCATCTGCAATTCAAGTGATGTCAGAGGATGCTCCTGCTTCTCAGACTGGCAGGGTAGGAGCTTCTTTCATTTTTATTTTTTCTTCCATTTATAGAACATTCCCACTAAATAAATTATAGATTGACTTTATTCTTAGCACCTATATAATTTATATTAATCAAATACCCGGTAGCATTTAAGCTTGAAACATCTCTCTATCTAGCTGCTTATGAATTTCAGTTTCATACATGTGTGGTCGTGGTCTCTAGAATTATGGAGGGTCAGCCATTTTTTGCAACCTGTTTGTGAAAGTTGGAGAACTTGGACTCAGTCATAAAAGAATGTAGCAGAGAGCCAAGCTGGGAGATCGGACAAGAGCTGACAATAATGGTATTTCCTCAGAAACACACTCTAAGTTCAGAGAAAATTGGAGTCAGTTATATATTAGAATCTTAAAGGAGTTAGCTAATAGTATTCTCTACAGAAATAATTAAAGAAGCTTTAGGGAATTATTTAAGGGCTGAGTGATAATAACTGTTATTAATTTGGTGATCTTCCTTGTAAACTTACCCCTTCCTCAGAACCTTTTTATTTTGAAAGGAAACATGCTTGTTTAAATACCTTAGTTTGTTGGGTTTGCCTGACATTGTAGAGTTAATAACTGAAGCATTTCAGTATCTACCATTGTGCAAATATTGCAGCAGAAGCCAAACCTCCCAAGAATGGAGTCTGTCTCTTCAATTTGTTTAAGTTTCTTGATTTACCAGAAGATGGATAGTTTGTATGATTGCTCCCAGGTCTAGTTATCACACTTATTCCTCCATATCCATAAGTTCTGCATCTGCAAATTCAAACAACCATGTGTAGAAAATATTCAGGAAAAAACCACAATAAAAGATAATACAGGTTGGGTGTGGTGGCTCATGCCTGTAATCGCAGCACTTTGGGAGGCCAAGGCAGGTGGCTCACTGAGGTCAGGAGTTCGAGACCAGCTTGGCCAACATGGTGAAACCCTGTATCTACTAAAAAATACAAAAATTAGCTGGGCATGGTGGCAGGTGCCTGTAATCCCAGCTACTCGGGAGGCTGAGGCAGGAGAATATCTTGAACCCTGGAGGCGGAGGTTTCAGTGAGCCGAGATCATACCACTGCACTCCAACATGGGCAACAGAGCGAGACTCCGTCTCAAAAAAAATAATAATACCACCAATAAAAGATACGCATATTAAAACAACCATTTACATAGCATTTACATTGTGTTAAGTATTATAAGTAATCTAGAGGTGAGTTAGAGTATATGGCAGGATGTGTGTAGGTTATATGCAAGTGTTACATCACTAGTTTATATTAGGGACTTTGAGCATCTGTGGATATTGAGGGATAACTGTATGTTTTATCCTTAAGATTTTTCATGTGAGTTAACTATTTATTTATCTGTGCTTTCTCCTGAGAGTTGCTTAAGCAGGTATTTCATTACCAAAAAAACCCTAACCTGGATATAGTCAAGTCATTATTGGAAAGTATGTGATTTACCCTTGGTCAATACCCTGAATAAATTAAAATAACAAATTAAAGGATTTGTCTGATATTTAAATTCTAAAGGAAAGACTATTATTTAAATATTTGTTACATTTAGATAATTAAAACTTGAAATGCAGTAAGCTTTAAAGTGTCTTTTGTGAAGCTAATTCATTATGTTTTTATTAGGTCCTGGATGTTCAGTTCCTGTACCAGCTAACCAGTCATTTTGGACTCGAGAGGAATATTCTAACTTGAAGCTCCCCAGAGCATCTCATAAAGCTGTGGTCAATGGAAACATTATGTGGGTTGTTGGAGGATATATGTTCAACCACTCAGATTATAACATGGTTCTGGCGTAAGTTGTTTTAAACATTTTTGCAAGAAGCTTAGTTTTTTTTTTTTTTGAAAATTTATAAAGCACAGATAAACAAAAATAAATCACCAGTAATTCTACTACCTAAAGAAAATCCCTGTTAATATTTTGGTAGTAGTCTTTCAAATTGTTTTGACGTATGTTGAGTTTTTAAAATTGAATGCTACAAAAAATTCATTGTCATGATAAGCATTCATTTTTTTCAAATACTGTCTCTGATGTTTTGCTTTAAGTATATGTAGTAAGTTCTATATAAGTAGGGATTATTTTATCTTTTAATTTAATTAATAGTTCCAAGGTCAAATGGTTTGAATTTATAGTTTGCTAGTGGAAATTATACCATTGTCTGATACGTCCCAGGGTTCAAGGTCTATTTGCTGATCCCATGCTGCTCATTTTGAAGGGAGAATGTGTATTGTCATAGTGGAATTAGCTATGGAGGTGGACTTGTAGAAAAAATTTATAAACATTTAATCTTGCTGATTTTAGTATCTGGAACTTTTTTCTAGGCATTTTCTATTAATGAAGATTGTCAAAAAAAACCAGCATCTGTTCATTAAAGGATTCTGGAAATATGGCAGTGGTGGCCTAGTTTCTGCATCCCCCCAAACATAGTCGTTAAAACACATCACACAACTAGTCTAGCAAAATCAGAGAAACATGAGCAACATCTATAATAAAACTTGGTCAGGCTAGGTGCAGTGGCTCACACCTGTAACCCCAGCACTTTCAGAGGCTGAGGTGGGCAGATCACTTGAGGTCAGGAGTTTGAGACCAGCCTGGCCAACATGATAAAACCCCATCTCTACTAAAAATACAAAAATTAGCCAGGCACGGTGGCGGGCACCTGTAGTCTCAGCTGCTCAGGAGGCTGAGGCAGGAGAATTGCTTGAACCTGGAGATAGTGGTTGAAGATCAGATGGTTGTAAACGTGAAGCCTTATTTCCGGGCTCTCTATTCTGTTCCATTGGTCTATGTATCTGTTTTTGTACTAGTGCCATGCTGTTATTGTTACTGTAGCCCAGTAGTATAGTTTGAAGTTGGGTAACCTGATGCCTCCAGCTTTGTTCTTTTTGCGTAGGATTGAACTGGCCCAATCTCTATTCCCATTGCTGCTGCCTTTGTTCAAGCCCTTTAATTTCTGATGAGACTCCTGCAATGGTCAGGTCAGGTTAGTAGTTTTCCTCCAGGTTCTTTTCTTTCCCCATACATAGATTCAAACTATTTTCTTTGCCTGGAACACAAATGCTTTCCTGAATATGAATTTAAAGTCACATCTTATTACAGTTTTTAGGTACACAGATTTTAGGCATTTCATGTTTTTCATCAGAAGAGCTGTTTGCCAGCCCTGGGAGTGGCACAGGTGGCACCCAGAGATCTTGTAGGAGATTGGATCTCTACAAAGCTTTTCTTACACATCCCCCTTCCCTCTGGGGGAAAGAGAGCTGTCAGGCTGTATTCTTTCTTAGCTGGACAACCCAAAGGAAGCCCCAGAGTTGTTCAGGGGCTCATGCTCTTTCCAAACTCTACCTCAGCAAGTCATTTGTGTGGGCACCTCTTAGACAGTGTCATTATCAATAACTGCAGCCCCTCCATAATCTCATTTCTAAACGTTCCACATTCCACCTTGCTTCTTCTGTGGTGGACACTGTTGGTGCCTTGCCCAGATCTGTTTATCTTTACCTGGCTGGTGCAATGCACCCAGTCACCTGATGCTGTGCAATTTGGCTGTTGTCAGTTCATAGCTGACCCTTTCTCTGAAGAATTCTCTCAGCAGATTGGAGCTGTCTTACCAGGCACACCTAGAATACTATGCTCTATCCGCAGGATGTCCCCTAGTGTAGTGACCAACCAGTTTGCCTGGAACTCTCCCAGTTTTAGCACTGAGTCTTGTGTCCCAAGAAACCCCTCAGTACTGGATGAAATGGGATGGTCACCCTGGCCTCCAGCCGCTGACTGGCTGGATGGAGGTACATGAGTCTGACCCTGCTTCTACATGGGAAAATTCACGTTCCAGGGCTCCCCTTGGGATCAGGCCGAAGCTATACTTCAGCTGAGACCACCTTTTTGCTCATCCTCTCCTTCTTCCTACTACCTTGCTTGTCTCACTTCCTGATGTTTGTCAAAAGAGCATTCCCTCAGTAAATCACTTGTACAGGAATCTCTGTCTCCAGCTCTGCTTGCAGGGGATCTTACCTGAGACATTTTCCAATCTTTTCAGATCTTTCTCTCTAATACCCCAACAGTTTTTGATCTCCACGTGGGTCTATAATTCATTGATTCTTTCTCTCTCCCTCTCCTGTTCTCCTTCTTAACTCTAATATCTTCTTTTCATTTTTCAAATTCCTACCACCTTTTCTTCTGTTTTCATTCTCAGTTAATGGCCTTGCTTCCTGCTTCTCTTTGAAAGATAAAGGTCAGAAAACGATTTCCACAAACTCCTACCACCACATTTCCCCTTCACCTACATCTGTGCCCCTTTATTGTCTTCTTTTCTGTAGATCAGTGCTGTCTCATAGAAGTTTCAGGCATCATGAAAATGTTCTGTATTTACCCTGTCGTGTCACTGGCCACATGTAGTTATTTCACACCTGAAATGTGGCTAGTGTGAGTTAGCTGAATTTTTTATTTTCCATTCTTAGTTCTCATCTTACTTGATCTGGCACCAACATTTGATACAGTTAATCCTTCCCTCCTCTTTTAAACACTTTCTTTAGTTGGCTTCCAGGACACCACATCCCCTTGATATTTTTTTTAATTCCATATTCTTTCTCAGCCTCTTTAGCTGGTTTCTCTTCAGCTGACTGACTTCTGAATGATGTCAGACCAGGGCTTAACCCTTGGTCCATTGCTGTCTGTTTAGTCACTCTTTTGGTGACCTCATATAGTATCTTGGCCTTTATACTTGGTGACTCTCAAATTTGTATTTGCAGCCAAGACTTTTTACCTGATCCCCTATCTCCAGTTCTTTAATTGATGTCTCAACCTTCTGGCTGTGTACTAGGCATCTTATGCTCAGCATGTCCCACACTCATCTTTTTCTCAAGGCTGCTCTTCCCCCAGATGTCCCTATCTCAGTTAATGGCCACTCCATCCTTCTATTTACTTAAGGCAGAAATCTTGGGTCATCTGTGACTTCTTGTTTCTTCACACCCCATATTGGTATATTTATTAGTTATCTCTCGCTACATAACAAATTACCACAAACTTAGCAGCTTAAAACAGTTGCATTTATTATCACCATTTCAGTTGGTCAGGAATCCTCTGTAATCAAGGTGTCAGCTGGCCTGCATTCTCATCTAGAGGCCTGAGTGAGGAAGAATTCATTTCCAAGCTCACTCAGGTTGCTGGCAGAATGAATTTCCTTGTGGTTATAGAACCGAGGGTCCCAGCTTTCTGCTGGCTATTGACTTGAGGCTGCCCCTCAATTTACGGAGGCTGCCTTCAGCTCCTAGAGCTTACCTCAGTTCCTAGAGGCCACCCAGTTTCTTGTCAGCTGGGCTTCACCAGTATAGCTGCTTACTTCATCAGGTCACAAGGAGAGTCTCTAGACTGAGTCTGCTAGCAGGATGGATGTCACAGAAATGATATCCTATCATCTTTGCCATATTCTGTTGGTTAAAAGCAAGTCATAGATCCTGCTTACCTCCTAGGGGAGGGGATTGTACATGGGTATGAATACCAGGAGGTGGACATCATAAGGACTACCCCAGTGTCTGTCTGACACAATAGGTCAAATCTTGTTAGCTCTACCTTTAGAATCTATCCCAAATCTGATCACCTCTAGTGCTGCCACCATGAGAAGAGAAGGTAAAATTAAAGGCACGAAAGTGATTGTGCCTTCTGCTGTTATACTAGATGTTATGAAAGGCACATATTTACCATTATGTGATTTTACCCTAACATCCTCCCTGTCTCTTGAAGCAAGAAATCTGGGAGTCTTTAGATATTTCCGTATGTTCTCCTCTTCATACCATAATTTCATATTAAGCCCCCTCAACTCTGTCACCAAATACATGTCATATTTATTCTTTTATCTTTATGTACAGCCTGCTGTTATCTCTTACTTAGTCTTCAGCAGTAGGTTTCTATCAAATCTGTTCATTTCCATTTATTCCTATTAATCAAATTGCTAAACATGAACTGGGGTGCCATTTAACAATATAAATAATATCATTTACTACCTTCTTAAAACCCATCAGTGTCTTGCCTTTGGACTTAATGGCCCTGCATGATGTGACCACTATTTACCTTCCCAGACTCAGTCTTTTCCTCTCCTGCCATCATTCACAGCACTCCTGCCCCACCAACCTGCTTTCTTACCCAAAACGTACAGTGTACATCATTACCTTAAGAGGCTGTGCGTTTGCCATTCCCTTGGTCTAGACTGTTCCTGCTGTTGTGCCTCAGGGCTGGTGTCTTCTTACCCTTTAGATCTCAGTGTGATTTTCCCAGAGAGATCTCTGACCATCCAGTTCAGACATTTCTCCCTGTTCTTCCTCATTTTCTTTACAGCAGTGTTAGTGATTTTTTGTTATGTCAGTGCACGCTGTTGTACTTGCTCTTTGTCTGCCTTTGCCAAGTTCTTCAAGGTTAGGGACCTTGTTTACTCACTGCACTCAGAGCTTAGCTCATAGAAGGTACTCAGATAAGTATCAGATAAACGGGGGAGTAAATGATTTATTTCCTTCACAAACATCTGTTCCTGGAAATATGAATATCACCTATTACTTTTTTTTGACTGACGTACTTCATGAGCCACATTGTTTTTTAGATCATAACTTTTTTTTCTTCTTGATCAAAACATGATTTTCTACAGCTTTATTTGTTTCATGTAAATATTAGCATAGTTCCAAATAATGAACTTTCATGAAAATTTAATTTAGTGATTCATTTTAGAAGTAGTGTTTCTGGAACTTAGATTACAGATTTTTATTTATTTATTTATTTATTTTGAAATGGAGTCTCACTCTGTCATCCAGGCTGGAGTGCAGTGGTACAGTCTCGGCTCACTGCAGGCTCCACCTCCCGGGTTCATGCCATTCTCCTGCCTCAGCCTCCCGAGTAGCTGGGACTACAGGCGCATGCCACCACGCCCGGTTAATTTTTTGTATTTTTAGTAGAGACGGGGTTTCACCGTGTTAGCCAGGATGGTCTCAATCTCCTGACCTCGTGATCTGCCCGCCTCGGCCTCCCAAAGTGCTGGGATTACAGTCGTGAGCCACTGCGCCCAGCCAGATTACAGATTTTATAGTCATTTATACTCTTACATAAAAGTATTTTAGGAATTGCTCTTCTTATCATTTTCCTCACAGTCCTGTTAACGCAAAACTTTTTAGTTGCATTAAAAAGCAGTTCCCATTTTGTTACCCAATGGTCCTCTTGTGAAATAAGTGGTCTTGGTCCCCTGGATTAAGATTGCCAGTTGAAACTTCATTACCAAATTTCCTTCTCTTGAGCAGAAAAGTTTTTTTTTTCTTTTTTTTAAGTTTAAAAAAAATATATTAGGAAATCAATCAGCGGTCAAACAAATAAGCAAAGTAGCATCACCGAATCCAATAAATGTTAAAGCAGACTCATGGAACACCAAGTGTGACCTGACCTCTTACGTACCCCACAGAAACCACACTGGAGGAGATTCTGATAATTCTCGGTGATAGCCCAAAATCTAGAAGGAAGCAAACTGAGTGAGCATTACTGTTTTTGACTGTAACTGAAGAGTAGGAGACATAGTTGCTGGGGAGGATTAGGTGAAAGGGGGAGAAACTGACCAAGTGGCTGATTCCCTACCCAGAACTCAGGGCTTCTATTTAAATTAGAATATGGTCTGAGCACTGTAGTAGACCACAAACAAAATCTCAGAGGAGAGGAGAGGAGAGTCTGGGTATTTTATTCTAACAGACTGCACTCTCATCTGAGCCCCAACATTTCCTTAGACTTCAGAAGACTAGATAGAACAGAAAATACCAGCCCTCACACTAAAGCTATGGAAAGGATAGAAATTCAATAAACTTGTCTTAGATACAGTGGGAACAGAATTAAGAAATCACCCACACTTTGCAAATGAAATGTTTGGAGAGCTATGTCTAACCTCAAATAAGATGAAAGAAGTGGCATCGTAGCTAGTGCAAATATTCTATGATGAAAAAATAAAGAGGAAGAAAGACTGCAGCCTGTAAAATCTTAACAAGAACCCATCATGGAGGAAAAGCAGCTTCAAGGAGCAGAAGGAGATTCCTTCCAACTGCTTCGTGCTGCAGTTCAACTTAATGAGAATTTGAATTCAGAAAAACAAGCTAGAAGACAAGGTGATAATAACAGAAGAATTGGGAGGTTATAGGTCTAAAGAAATATGAATAAATTAGATACAGCAAAAATTAGAATGAAAATTTAATTACTGACAGGTTGAGATAATTGTAGTAATACATTGGAAAAATAAACAGAAAAGCAAAAACACATGAAGGACAGGAAGTGATCAAATAGAACTATAATTGCTGTCACTGAAGAAAAGAACCTAACACACGTAACAGTTGGAATGAAACAGCACAAGGTGTTTCAGAAAAATTTTATAGTTTCTTCATGACAAAACCTGATTTGATCAAGTTATTGAACTTTTTGTGCTTGGAGTGTATCCAAGAAAAACAAAGTCATTGAACTTTTGGGATAAAGGACAAATTATTATTTGGGAGGCCTCAGGTAGTTCTGTGCTATCTGCTGGCTGGGGTCATGTCTAGTCTCCACAGAGCCTTTGCCTTGGTCTTTAGGTGGCCCGATTGGGTTACCAGGCCATTATGGAGTTTGAAACCTGTACCCTGTGGTACATGATGGTCATTGGCTTGCCAGCCATCCTAGAGGGGTCAAGGGAGGTGCTGTCACTCTATGGAAGACATCTTTTTCTGAATTTCTGGAATCTATCTTTGCTTATTTGCTTGTTTAGGTCTTAGAATTAGTTGTTCACGATTCTGTTATCTTGGATTCAGCTCCCAGAAGGAGCATTTATCTGGTACTTGGAATTTATGTTTTATTGCATCAGTATTGTTCTTGTCTTATGCTTTTTTTCTCTGTGTTGAGAGATGATTAACAGCATGTTGTTTAAGTGTCTTCTGATAGTTCACCTTAGCCAGATTATGGGGACCTGCCAGCACCTAAGTGTCTCTAACAAGCTCTTGGTCTGACTTGTTGACAGAAGAGGAGCAAAATACATTAAGAGACAGATTGGGCACTCTCCGTGCCCTTTGACAGAAATGTGGAGACCTGTTTCTGTGCTTCCTCTGTTTCTTTCCTTTCTTTGAAATGTACAGAAACAAGCCTCTGGCTTGAACATAAAGTCTATATGTGTAGTTGGAAGCTATATGAGTCCTTCTCAGGAAACACCTTTCATAGCCAGAATTCCACAAAAGCTTTGTAGTGGTATGCAGTCCATTTTATAAAAACATATTCCTGGATGGATTTATTTCTATTTGAAGTAAAATACAATATCATGTCATAAAAACAATAGAGGTTGCAGGTAGGCAGAGAAGAAGAGAGAATGAGAATGATTCAGAATTCTTCAGGCTTCCAGGCAGAAAAGCAAACCATGAAAAAAGAGGGAAATAAGCTGGCCACAGACTTCTCCGTAGCAATATTTTCAATACCAGCAGTGTTCAAGGGAGCAACATCTGCAAGGTTCTGGAGGAAAAAAATGATGGTCCAAGGATAGTGTACCCAGCCAAGGTGTCATTCTGCTGTAAAGCTGGCAGGCGGAGATTCTCAAACAAGAGTTTATTCAGGGAAAGAGTACTATGAGCTCTACTTAAACAAAACAAAACAAAAACTCACTTGACAGTGAAATCCAGAGGAGAATTGAAGAGCTCAAGAAAGAGAAGTTGTGGTAAAAGGACTATGAGGAGATTGATGCAGCTAAAATTCAGAACTATGGAATTACTGTTACCGAATGTAGTGTAAATGTTAAGGACCTGGACATTGTAAAAATTTTATAACAAAAATTGGAAGAAGAAATGAGAGGCAATGTGAGTGCTAAGATTTTTCGCTTTCAAAGCAAGAAGTTAGTGAATTCTGTACAAAAACAAATTGCATATAACTTTAAATTCAACCTCTAAATAATTTTTCATGTATTTTTAAGTATGCAATATTCCAAAAATATATAAAATAATAGTTATATGTGCAATTCATATTTAGTAGTTGTCACCATTTGTTATATTTGCTTCAGATAGTGTATAAAATATTTAAGATGAAAGGCTTAGAGAAAATTAATACCAATGGATTCACCACCGGGTTAGAAAATAGAACACTGCTAACACAGATGAAGTCCCTTGCATGTCCCTCCAAAGTCCCAGAGATAAGCTGTATCCTGATTTTGGTGTCAGTTGTTCATACTTTCATATATATGTTATACTTTACATATATGTTATACATTATATATATATGAAAGCATAGTAGAATTAAATTTTCTGTTTTTAGTCTTTATAGTAACAATATTCTGCAATGTGCTATTTTAGCTTAACGTTGTTTTGAGATTTATGTTGACATATCTTGCTGGAGTATATTTTTCATTCTGTACACTTATTCTTTATGTTATCTATCTGGATATTTTACCATGTATTTGTTGATTTTCAATGGATGGACATTTATTTGTATTCTTTTTTTGCTATTGTGATAAACTTTCTTATACCTTTGTGCTTATATATGATAATGTTTTTCAAAATTTCTTAAATACTTGGAATATCCAGGTAAACTTTTATAGAAAAGAAACATTTACTTAGATATAACAATATTGTTTCTTTTTGGTTTATTTTTTTTTCCATTTTATGAAAATAATTAAAATTAACACTTTATTAACAGTATTCTCTTAGATGCATAGAAAGATGTCTGGAATGATGTTTACTTAATGATATTTATTTCTAGATCATGGAATGTGGGATCATTTTAAAAAACTTTTAGCTCTTTATTCTTTGTATTGGTTACATTCTTTATAATGAACATGTAGGATTTTTATAAAAACAGAGTTTTTCTCAAAAGCAAAAACTCAAAAGTGAGTACTTTAAGATATTGAATGTGATTATTCAATAATGCATGAATAAGTATAAATTGCATGGCAGGATTATAAATTATTTTCTTTTTGGCGTTTTTGTATTTTAAGGTCTTTATATTCATAGTACAAGTGAAATGCTATAATGGTATTCTGGCTTTTGAAAATGTGTTTTTAGTCAATTATATAAAGAAAAGGAAAGATTAGTAATGTTCTTTTACTTAATTATCATCCCTTTTTTGGTACCTATCTTCAGTTTCTCATGATTAAATAAAAGTTATTGTAATAAAATTTTGAGTCCCTTGAGTACAATGCAACCTATAAACGATTTAGACTGTGTATAGAAGAGGTTTTCAGGAAGTGTTAGAACCTTCCAGTAGCTTTGTATTCCATTCTTTTCCCAGGATTTTGTAGTCCAGCTCCTCTTCCTGAGTTATCACGTGTCCAGTGGGCCCAGGTGTCAGGTTTATTTGTGAAGGTGACAAGTGCCCCCCTGCATCCATGGTAGATTTAGTGAACATCTCCAAACTGGATTATGTCACAAATAAAATAGTATGAGATGTTCTGTCTTACTCGTTGGGTGAAAATATGATCTGTTTGTTTTGTAGGTATGACCTTGCTTCTAGGGAGTGGCTTCCACTAAACCATTCCGTGAACAGTGTGGTTGTTAGATATGGTCATTCTTTGGCATTATACAAGGTAAAGCATCTCCACTCTGTGCTAAGCAAGAAACTAAGTTTTCCTCAGTTACTTCATGTATTACATAGTTGAAAAGCTACCTCAGTGTTGGTTTTTAGTTGGAGAAAACTTTTTATTGGGGGCTTTATATAATTGGCTAAGTTATAAGTAGAAATTAAAATGGAAACTTTTTTAACTCAAGAGATTTTAATGGCTTCAAACTGTAATGGGATATTATAATTATGGCACTAAATGGTTAAAGATGTAGATTAAAAAGTGTAGATTAGCTTTTATTTTTATAAGCAAGTTTAGCCAAGAATAGCCACATTGTAATGTGGCTGAATAAACATTTTCATTTCCTCATTTTTATAGATAGATGGTAGGATGAGGCAACTTTATTTTTCCAAGTCCTTTTATACCGTAAAAGATTCGTGTGAGGAAGTCCAAGAAAACCGGTGAAGTATTAGAGATGTAAATATGATTAGTTTTATTTCCCTTTTTCCTTTTTTTAATCCTTTTCCTGGTAACTCAATGAAAGGCGCCCTTTGCTAACCCTTAAAATTTTTTAAATTTATTTTTTATTGAGGTAAAATATACATATATAATAGTACCATCTTTACCATTTTTAAGTGTACAGTTTGGTGGTGATAAATACATTTACATTCTTTTTTTCCTTCTTCATTCTCCCCCGCCAGCCTGCCAGCCTCTGGTAACCACCAGTCTACTCTCTATCTTCATGAGATCCACTTTTTTAGCTCCTACATATGATTGATAATGTGATATTTGTCTCTCTGTGCTTGGCTTATTTTACTTAACATAATGACCTCCAGTTCAATCCATGTTGCTACAAAATGACTGGATGTCCTTCTTTTTAACGGCTGAATAATGCTCCATTGTGTATATATACACCACATTTTCTTTATCTAATTATCCACTGAGAGACACTTAATTGTTGATTCCATGTTTTGGCTATTGTGAATTGTGCTGCAATTAACATGGGAGTGCAGATATCTCTTTGATACGTTCATTTCCATTCTTTTGGATATATACCCAATATCGAAATTGTTGGATCATAGGGTAGTTCTATTTTTAGTTTCTTGACTAACCTTCTTTAAGCTGAGAATAATATTGAGCTTTTGTTCTTCTCTGTTCTCAGATTTAATCTTTTCAATGTTTTTAAAAATTTTGTTTGCATTTTTTTCCTAGGATAAAATTTACATGTATGGAGGAAAAATTGATTCAACTGGGAATGTGACCAATGAGTTGAGAGTTTTTCACATTCATAATGAGTCATGGGTGTTGTTGACCCCTAAGGCAAAGGAGCAGTATGCAGTGGTTGGGCACTCTGCACACATTGTTACACTGAAGAATGGCCGGGTGGTCATGCTGGTCATCTTTGGTCACTGCCCTCTCTATGGATATATAAGCAATGTGCAGGAATATGATTTGGGTAGGTATATTTTTTCCAGTAGATGCGTTTTGAACATCAGATTTAAAACCTCTAAGCTTATTATTTTGACTGTTTAGAAAGGTTCAACCTAATCTTAATTCAGTACTTTATCTTGAAACATGGTAAACACTGGGCCCAGGCGTGGTGGCCCACTCCTGTAATCCCAGCACTTTGGGAGGCTGAGGCGGGCGGATCACCTAAGGTCAGGAGTTCAAGACCAGCCTGGCACCAACATGGTGAAACCCTGTCTCTACTAAAAATACAAAAATTAGCCTGGCCTGGTGGCGGGCACCTATAATCCCAGCAACTCAGGGGGCTGAGGCAGAAGAATCACTTGAACCCAGGAGGTGGAGGTTGCGGTGAGCCGAGATTGCACCACTGCACTCCAGCCTGGGGGACAGAGTGAGACTCCATCTCAAAACAAACAAACAAACCCAACATAGTTAACATTGATGTATTACCAGTGAAATGCAGATTATTGATGCTCCTATGTAGTATGTATTTGTTACTGTCAATTTGGTAAGGAGCCAAAGATGATGCAAAGTGCTTTGGGTATTTAAAATAAATAAATAAAAATGGTTCAAAACAACAAATATTGAAGAAAAAAAGATTTGCCTAGCCTTCTAGAGATTGGTTTAGTGGAGTATGATTTACCCTTAATAAAAAATATTTCCTTTGGTTAAATTTCATTGTATCTGTTGTGCAGTAGGAATACCAGGTATAATTAACATTTTGTGGCAGTAGGCCTATAAAATATATCTGTATATTGGTCACCAAAGGTTGTAGGGAATTAAGTGTTCATTTGAGTGGAATCTGATCTTTTTAATAAATTGAGACAGGATCTTGCTGTCTCACACAGGCTGGAGTGCAGTGGCACAATCATAGCTCACTGCAGCCTTGATGCCCTGTCCTCAAGTGATCCTCCCACCTTAGCCTCCCTAGCAGCTGGGACTACAGGTCCACCACTCCTGGCTAATTTTTTAATTTTAGTAGAGGTGGGATCTTGCTATGTTGCCCAGGCTGGCCAACATAGCAGGCTTCAAGTGATCCTCCCACCTTAGCCTCCCAATGTGCTGGGATTACACACGTAAGCTTCGCCTGGCCCTGGGTGTTTTAAATTTAGTTAATTCTTTTCCTACATGACATATTAGAACATCAGAACATAGAACAGACTGGAATTAGGCCACATGGCTTTGTTATAAGTTTTAGGTGGCTTTCTTTAAAATATAAAGATAAAAAAGTGTATGTATCAGGTCTCCTGAAATCCATTCTCATGCCCTAAGCTCTTTGGACATTTTCAGTAGTAGAGAGGAGCAGCCTGCCATGCTTGCCTTTAACTGTTTTTCCTTTCCAGATAAGAACACGTGGAGTATATTACACACCCAGGGTGCCCTTGTGCAAGGGGGTTATGGCCATAGCAGTGTTTACGATGACAGGACCGGGGCCCTCTACGTTCATGGTGGCTACAAGGCTTTCAGTGCCAATAAGTACCGGCTTGCAGATGATCTCTACCGATATGATGTGGATACCCAGATGTGGTGGGTACTTTTTCTTGAGCTTTCACTTTAAGGTGTAAATTCTGTAGAGGCAATTGTTGAGAAAATATTGTGCTAACTTTCTGTTTTCATTCCTGGCAGATAATTCTGTTCAGCATTATATATAGAGAAACTGGGAAATAAACAGAGGGTAATAAAGTAGCTAGTATTTATTTTGTTGCATTATTCTGTAATTCTGTAGTAGGTTAGTTAGAAAATACTTGAGTTTTTTTTAACAAATGTAAAACAAATTTGAGTTACAAAATAATGTAATTATAAAGCAATGGTTTCTCTTCTTTTTCCTCACATATTTGATACCCTGCTATGGATACTGTTTTATATTCTGTCTGTCATAAAAATTGTCGTTTTTAGTAGCTGTGCAATACTCCATTTTGTGGGTATGCTGAGACTGTGCAGGTGAAAGTTTTGGTTTCTTTCTAGTTTTTATGTTACTAAGAAACCATTATGCATTAAGCTTCTGTCAATATTTCACAAGATTTCTGCCCAGAAACGGGAATTATATAGCCACAGGGTATGAAGAGTTTAAGGTTCTTAATATATTTTGCCAAAATTCTTACAAGTCTTTAAAATTGTATATATTTATTGTTGAAAAACTTACTTATATGTAGGGAGAACTCTGGAAGGATTTGTACATTTGGGTCTGAGGTTAATAAAGTGGTTGTGCTTGCATTAGCAGATACATAAATATTCTTTAAAAACTAACCTTGTATTTATTATTTCTAAATAAACTCAAAAGGACCATTCTTAAGGACAGCCGATTTTTCCGTTACTTGCACACAGCTGTGATAGTGAGTGGAACCATGCTGGTGTTTGGAGGAAACACACACAATGACACATCTATGAGCCATGGCGCCAAATGCTTCTCTTCAGATTTCATGGCCTATGACATTGGTAAGTTTCCCAAAACCATTTTAGCTTCAGGCATCTTTTTGTCTATAAGCAACATTTAAAAGGAGACTGAAAATATTGCCAGTTCAAAATGATCAGGCCATTTGAAAGAGGTCCAAATGGTATTTTTTATATTCATTTGATGAATGTTACACATCTGGTAAAAATTATTTCTACATTAAATTCTTTTTGAAATCACTCCTGTTAATTGCTTGAATGCTAATTTTTAAAGCTGAGTTGAGGTGTCTAGTCTCTCCTTTGTAATGTTATGCCTACCTGGTAGTGTTACATAGTTGAAACCACCAGCATTGTGTTAAAATTGGTTCACATATTAGCTTTATCTCATTCCCTAGAAAACTGGTTTCTCACATGGTCTTGGTGTGGCAATATACCAGACCAGAAGAGGGCAGTATTTGTTCATGCAAGGCAAATGCATACCGGATGATCTCTTTCATAAAAATCGTCAGATGTTCATTTTAAACAAATTGTTATTTTTTTGGTTGTGGTAAAATACAAATAAAGTTTACCATCCTAACTATATTTAAATGTCTAGTTTAGTGATATTAAACACATTCATAATGTTATAAATCCATCACCACCATCCATCTTCAGAACTGTCTTCATCTTGTAAGACTGAACCTCTATACCCATTAAACAATAATGTCCCATTTCTTCCTCCCCACAATGCCTGGCAACCACTATTCTACAGTCTGTCTCTGTGATTTTGACTATTCTAAGTCAGACATTCGTCTTTAACAGACATTTGTGTGCCAGCCACTCAGTTTGTACATTGAGAAGATCAGATGAATAACTTAAAGCCCTTAGCCTCAAAGTAGAAGAGGTAGAGAAATGAGCAGACAATAGAATTGCACTTCAGGGTGTTTCTGGCTGAAAAGAATGTATAAGAGCACCTCTGAGTACTCTTTAAGTCATGGAGGGTAAGAGTGATAAACAGGGAACACTTTCTTAAGGAGGGGCCATCCCCTCTGGATCCTTGGGGACACTAGGTGTCAGGTAGGTGAAGTTAGGCAGCACTCTCCAGGCAGAGGAAACCCACTTTGCAGAGACACAGAAGTAGAAAAGACCAGCACATATTTAAGGGCTCAAAGAGTAAGACACTGAGTGTGAGGTTGGCATGGTATAGCAGCACCAGTTGGTATTAGATCCAGAAGAGAAGTTGCTAGTATGGGTCACAACAAAGGAAAATTAATCAATCTAGGGGATCTAGGAAAGGACTTTTTAAAAATTAGATAACATTTAAATTTTTTGAAATTTCATTTTCTACCTTTATTTTTCCATTTTAGCTACTAAATTTGGGCAAATCAATATAGAAAAGAGTGGAAAATAATTATGAGACCCATATGTTTTGCTGACATAAGCTTTGTAGAATGTAAAATTTGCTTGCTTTAAAAAACATTCTTGGCTGGGCGTGGTGGCTCATGCCTGTAATCCCAGAACTTTGGGAGGCCAAGGCGGGTGGATCACAAGGTCAGGAGATTGAGACCATCCTGGCTAACCTGTCTCTACTAAAAATAAAAAAAATTAGCCAGGCATGGTGGCAGGCGCTTATAGGCCCAGCTACTTGGGAGACTGAGGCAGGAGAATGGCATGAACCTGGGAAGAGGAGCTTGCAGTGAGCTGAGATCACACCATTGCACTTCAGCCTGGGCAACAGAGTGAGACTCTGTCTCAATTCTAGTGCATCAAACTGATAGGCAGTTGGGTGAGTGATCCGAATGTCATGGATTTTGGGTGCATTTGCTAGTTAGAATTGCGGTATGATCCTGCCTTTCTTCCATGCCCCGTTGCTCTGCTGCTGCTGCATTTTAACCCAGAAATGATGTTGTAACTGAGAAAATTGAGAGGCATGTTTTATGAGGTTCTCTTTGTTGTAGTATTCTTCCCAAAGAAAATGTCAGGTCCTGTTGATTAGAAATGGTAGTCCCTTTTAAAATATATTTTTCTTTCTCCTAGCCTGTGACCGCTGGTCAGTGCTTCCCAGACCTGATCTCCACCATGATGTCAACAGATTTGGCCATTCAGCAGTCTTACACAACAGGTAATTGGAGAAGAAGTGATTGCTCTTTTTCTTTTGTGTTTAAAATGAAAATAAAGGGCCCAGTACTGTGGCTCACGCCTGTAATTCCAGCACTTTGGGAGGCCGAGGCGGGTGATATACGAGGTCAGGAGATCGAGACCATCCTGGCCAACATGGTAAAACCCCATCTCTACTAAAAATACAAAAATTAGCTGGCCTTGGTAGTGTGTGCCTGTAATCCCACCTACTTGGGAGGCTGAGGCAGGAGAATCACTTGAACCAGGGAGTTGGAGGTTGCCATGAGACGAGATCGCGCCACAGCACTCCAGCCTGGCAACAGAGCAAGACTCCGTCTCAAAAACAAAGAAAAAAAGAAAAGTAAAGTGGAATTGGACTTAACATATTATTCACAAGATTCCCTCATCCCAGTAGTTTTTTTACAGGATTATGTGGGTATAAATTTTCTGATTTATGTTTAAAATATTTGATGTGGAGGTGAATTACTTTGAATGCCATGTTTATTGATCTGGTTTTGTTAGCATGCAAGAGCATGCTTTTTGGTGTGGTCTGAGTGCCTGGGGCAACAAAAGTTAAGTGCATGCCATTGTCTTACGTCCTTTGTTATTGTTTGTGGTATTTAGGTTGTCAAGTTTCTAGTAGTTGTATCTGAATAGTAAGAAGTTTGGAAAAGAGGAGAGAGGACACTTCAGATGGGGGGGATAAGGTAGGAGAACAGAGGTGGAGAGATTGTGAGGCTTAATATAGATCAAGTCTGTAGGCTCTGTATAATCAGAAGTCTGCAGTTCATTGCATTGTATCGCTCAAAAATGCCTGACCCAAACTACCAGAGCTCTTAAAAAAATTAGCCCTTGGAGAAGTCTCAGTCAAATAAGGGAGATTCAGAATGGCCACTCTACTTGTTCCTTATAGTGTGCTTTAAAGATTTTTAAGAAGTTAAACAGCCTAATCACATTATTAATTTTTCTCATTCAGTTTCTGCTATTATTACCACTGTCTGCTTTCCCTTTTTTAAAATTCTAAGCCATATAAATCCTAAGGATGTTTAAGTGTTACAATGCCTGCATCATGTTAGAATTCCTTTGGCTTTTGAAATTTCTGTTGTAACCATGAAAGACAGATGAGGTAATTTAACTTAGATTAGGAAAGATGAGAGGCTGGGCACGGTGGCTCACGCCTGTAATCTCAGCACTTTGGGAGGCCGAGGACGGCAGATTACTTGAGCCCAGGAGTTCGAGACCACCCTGGCCAACATGGCAAAACCCTTGTCTCTACTAAAAATACAAAAAAATTAGCCAGGTGTGGTGGCAGGCGCCTGTAGTCCCAGCTACTTGGGAGGCTGAGGCAGGAGAATCACTTGAACCCAGGAGGCGGAGATTGCAGTGAGCCAAGATTATGCCACTGCATTCCAGCCTGGGCGACAGCGAGACTCCATCTCAAAAAAAAGGAAAGTTGAGAAAGTGACATATTTTGGAGATGTTGTGAAGGAAGAGTTGAGACAATTTAGGAACTAGCTACTAGGAAAAGGTGCTATCTTTTATAAGGTAATTATTTAGTTTTTTAGCAATGTGTATGGTTTTACTATGAGAACATTTGACAATTAGAGACTAAAATGGAAGGATTTCTGGCCACCTTGCTAATTTGAAGTGTTATTATAAATCATAATCTGGAACTTCCTCAGTACAGAAGACCCTTAAAGCTTTCTAGCAAGTGCCTCTTGAGATTTTCATCTGGAACGCGGTGGGACCATTTTGTCATTATCATGCCTGTGGGAGCCTGGCCTCAGTTGTCTTCGTTTGTGTTCCTAGTTCTCCTAGCGCAGGATTTGGCACATAATAGACATTTGCCAAATGGCAGGTATTAGTACAGTAATAACTAGCAAACAAATGAATCTTTTATAAAACATTCTTAGATTTTATTCAAACTCAGAGAAGTTGAGACTTTACCATAAAATATAATTTAACCATGAGTCAAAATTGGGAATGCCTTCCCTGAGTTGTAATGTTTTTATTTTTTGTGATTCCAGTGGTGTGTTTGAACCCTGATATGTAAGTATCTGTGTGTGTGAGACAGGATTGGGTAGGTAGCAGGAGACCCTGAGGGAGGCCAGCTACTAAAAGGCCATAGTTTTGGTTTAATTTTATGAAATAATTTACGGAAAAAGAAACTTTGATTCGCATCATTTCTTCATGCTTTAAGTGGATCAACAGCATTGGGTGAGCTGTGCCTTCCTTGGTTGTCATTGAGATTTTGAGGGAGGCAGGAAGGAGGAGGAGAGATGGCTGTGACCAAGGCGGCAGGAGATGCAGCTGTGCCTCTCAGTTGCCTGCTCCATGTGTCTCTGAGGGACTCTCCCTAACTTTGCAGAGCCCCTGTGCAACCCGATGGATTCCCAACTGCTGAGAACACCAACTGTACTGGGAAGAGGAGGTTGCTTAATTTAAGCAACAAATTAACTAGTTGAATCTAGCCTGCTTACTGTGGTACTGAGTAAGCCGATAGCAAGGTTAAAAATGAAACCTAGCCGGGCGTGGTGGCTTACGCTTGTAATCCCAGCACTTTGGGAGGCCGAGGCGGGCGGATCACCAGGTCAGGAGATCAAGATCATCCTGGCTAACACTGTGAAACTCCATCTCTACTAAAACTACAAAAAAATCAGCTGGGCGTGGTGGCAGGCGCCTGTAGTCCCAGCTTCTCAGGAGGCTGAGGCAGGAGAATGGTGTGAACCCGGGAGGCGGAGCTTGCAGTGAGCTGAGATCGCACTACTGCACTCCAGCCTGGGCGACAGAGCGAGACTTGGTCAAAAAAAAAACCAAAAAAACCTGATATTAATTTTTTAGTTTTTGAAATCTACCAGTAAGTATTTCAGCTGAGGCCGGGAATGGTGGCTCATGCCTGTTATCCCAGCACTTTGGGAGGCCAAGGCGGGAGGATCACTTGAGCCCAGGAGTTTGAGGCTGCAGTGAGCAATGATGGTGCCACTGCACTCCAGCATGGGTGACAGAGTGAGACCCTAACTCAAAAAAATATATATTCCAGATTACAATTTATTTTCATTATTCACAACTCTATAAAGTAACTATAAACACTGAATTCTTGAATATTGAATTATTGCTCCTAGGGGAAATACAGGGTTATGTTTCTGTAAGCCTCTGATGACAACATTTTCATCAACCAGTCAGCATACATAACTTTCTTTTATGTGTGTTTCTATTTAAAAACATCTTATTTAATATATATTCTTGATTTATTAACATTGAGCTCACAGCCAACAGCACTTTAACTTATGCCTGAACAAAGCTTATGTAACACACGTATTTTCTCAGTAAGGCTCATCACAGCCTTCTTACACTTAGAAACACTAGACAGCACTTCAGCACTGCATGGGGGCCATTTTCAACAGTGAAAGCACTAACATAAGGCACAAAAATGCATAAAATATGGCACTAGATACATCATGGAAGGGACACTTGTTTGTAGTATGATAGTTGAAACAAGAAGGGAGAGCATCTCCTTGTTTGACCTTAGCCAGGAATATGCATGTGTGTCAACTCAAATTTTTTGCCATTCTGTGCACACACATGCTAGTAAATGACCATGAAACTACTGCAAGTATTGATTTTGGAGTTAGAAATAGATTTTGTAAGTAGGCAAATTTGCAAATATGGAATCTACAATCTGCAGATATGATCATGCGTCGCTGAATGATAGGGATACATTCTGAGAAATGCATCCTTAGGCAATTTCATCATTGTGCCAACATCACAGAGTGTACTTATATAAACTTAGGCTACACATCTAGGCTATATGGTATGGCTTGTTGCTCCTAGCTACAAGCCTGTGCAGCATGTTACTATACTGAATACTGTAGGTCATTGTAATGCAATGTAAGTATTTGTGTGTCCAGGCATATCTAAACGTAGAGAAGGTACAGTAAAAATGCAATATGAAAGATAAAAAAATGTACACCTATACAGGCCACTTACCATGAAGGGAGGGAACATGCAGGACTGGAAGTTGTTCTGGGGAAGTCTGTGAGTAGACTACACTACTGTAGACTTTGTAAACACTATACACTTAGGCTACACTAAATTTATTTTAAAATTGTTTTCTTCAATAATAAATTAACCTTAGCTTACTAGATGACAGCCATTGTACATGCCATCCATCATTGATGGAAACATCATTATGCAGAACCACATGACTATAATGAGGATTGGCTGTCTTTTAAAGATGAAGACTTAATTTTTAAAACACAACCCCTATACAGTTATCACACTTTTAAAGTTAATTCTTTAAGCGAGGTGTGGTGGCTCACGCCTGTAATCCCAGCATTTTGGGAGGCCAAGGCAGGAGGATTGCTTGAGTCCAGGAGTTCAACACCAGCCTGGGCAACACAGCAAGACCTCATCTCTACTAGAAATACAAAAATTAATTGATCATGGCGGTGCGTGCCGGCTGTCCCAGCTACTCAGGAGGTTGAGGTGGGAGGATTGCTTGAGCCCAGGAATTTGAGGTTGCACTGAGCTATGATGGTGCCGTTGCACTCCAGCCTGGGTAATGGAGCAAGATTCTAACTCAAAAAAAAAAAAAAAAAAAAAAAGTTGTTCTTTAATATCTCTCAGTGTCCATTCAGTGTTTATATCTCCTAATTGTCTCAATTTTTTTTTTAATGTTTAGGTTTTAGGGTACATGTGCACAATTTGCAGGTTTGTTACATATGTATCCATGTGCCATGTTGTTTTGCTGCACCCGTTAACTCGTCATTTAGCATTAGGTATATCTCCTAATGCTGTCCCTCCCCCCTCCCCCCACCCCACAACAGTCCCCGAAGTGTGATGTTCAAGTTTAGTTTGTTCAACTCAGAATCCAAATAAGATCCATATGTTACAATTGGTTAAAATGTCTCTGAAGTTTCTTTTGATCTGTAGAGACCCCATCCATAATTTTCCCCCTTACTTGTTAAAGAGACTGGGTTGTCTGTCCTGTAGAGTTTCCCGTAGTCCAGATTTTGATTATTGTATCCTGGGCTTTCATATAATATATTGGTCTCTCTCCTAAACTTCCTACAAATTAACTTGATCAGATTCACTTCAGTATCTTGGCAAGATCACTTCATAAGTTTATTTCTTTCCCTTTGTTTACCAATTTTCAAAATAATGTACTAATTTCTTAGCATTGTCCAAAGATGACAAATTTAGGTTTTTTTTTTTTTTTTTTCAGGGGATGGGAGATGTGTATCATTATGAACTCATGGATTTAAAAATATTTCATGTGTTTTAATCTCTTGTAGTTTGTGTTTTTATTAAATTTCAAACATTTTCCATCTTTAGCCAGTGAGGGCATCTTTATGTTAGCTTTTGAGTTTATCTGATACTACCCTAGTCTCCTTTTCTTTCCAGTATAACAAGATCTGCTTGACTCATTGTGAACGGTTCTTCATCCAGACATGAGATTAGGTTTTTCTCTAAAAAGTTCTAGTTTTTAAGGGGTGACAGGAGGGAGAAAGAATGGTTTTTAAATACGCACAATCTAAGCACTAGTTGTATTCATTGCTCCTGGGTTGGCTATTGTTTCTAGGTTTTTTAAGAAGGCAGGTTAAAGAGAAACTGTGGTGTTCTTCTTTTTAAAAAGGAAAATGAATTATTTGTGCACATTGGCGTGTTTGACCTTCTTGTTCCCTCGATAGATAAATGGCTACATTGTTTGAATACTTTTCTCTGCGTTCCATTTTTTCCCCCACATAACAGTATATACTGGTGCTCACTCCATAGACGTATGTAGAAATTTTCCTCATGACTTTTACATCTGCCTAATATTTCCATTATGTGAATGTATTATAGTTTGTCACATCCCCAACTGATGGACATTTGGGGCTGTTTGAGTCTTTTGCTATTATCATTAACCCATTTATGCCTAGTGTTCCATTATTGGAATGATAAGCTTGTGGGAGTTATTTATATCCTGCTGCTCAAGGTCATCCCTAAGGTCTGATTTTTCACAAAAAAATATTGCCCTCTGGCATAAGTGGGTTAATGCTGTAGTGAATAGCCTCATGTACTTCTTTTTGTATTTTTGCTATTCTATCTTTGTGCTAGACTTCTAGAAATGTGATTTCAGGTTCAAAAAGTAAATGCAAAGTTTTGTTAGAGCTTGCCAAATCCCTCTGTAGGCTGCACCATTTTACATGCCCAGCAGTAGTGTGTGAGAGTGCCTTTTGCCCCATAGTCTCATCAATCCATATATTGTCAATTTTTTGTGCTTTTTTTTTTGTTTTTTTTTTGCTAGTCTTATAGGTGAGAAATGCTACCTCATTGTAGTTTTAATTCGCATTTTTCTCACACTGAAATTAGAGCATCTTCTCATATGTTTAAGGTCATTTGCATTTTTTTCTCTGCAAACTGGCTGAAGCCCCCCTCTATGTTAGGGATAGTCCTTTACCTATAACATAGCTTGTAAATCTTTTTTTCGTAGCATATCATTTGTTTTTTTTACTTTGCTTATAGCATTATTTCCACGTAAAATGTCTTTTTAATTCATATGACCAGATTTTTCAATCTTCTTTTCCCCTACCTTCTGGATTTTAAGTCAGTTTTTTTTCACCCTCAGGTTATAGAGAAATTCACCCATTCTTCTGCTGCTTGTGTGTTTTGTTTTTTTCAGAAGATGCTCTGATCCATGTGGAATTTATCCCAGAATATAGAGAAATAGATTCAATTTTTTTTATATGTTTAGTTATCTTGATACCATTTACTAAAAAGACCATCTTTTCCCACTAATGTAAGATGCCACTTTTACTGTGTACTAAATGTACATGTGTGCTTTTATCTGTTTATGATTGGGCTCATATTCATGTACCAGTATGACACAACTTTAATTACAGAAGCTTTTACCTGTGCTTTAAATTTGTACATTTTTATTTTTAATATTTAAAAAATGAAGATATAGAATTGCTGTTTAGCATTAAAAGATGTGAGCATATCCTGACACTAAAATTTTCCGGTGACTCATGGTTAGAAGTCACCAGGCTATCATGAGAACTTTTTAATACAGTAGCTATGATGAGGAGGCAGCTTATTGGAACTATTCTGGGTGTGTTATAGGCCAGGATGAAAGGATGGAATTTGGAAAGGAAGGGAATAAGAATGTTTTTTAAGACCTTGAAAAATAATTTCTTAGAAGACTTATGATATGTAAGATTTGTTTGAAGATTGTCTGTAAAAAGTGTATCATGGTAGCTGGATGTGGTGGTGTGTGCCTGTAGTCCCAGCTACTCAGGAGGCTGAGGCGAGAGGATCTCTTGAGCCCAGGAGTTTGAGACCAGCCTAGGCAACAGAGTAAGATCCTGTCTTTTAAAAAAAAAAAAAAAAAAAAAAAGTATAGCATGCAATTGTTATCTGAGTCTCTGGTAAATTTCTTCTCTCCCTTTTTCCTCTTAGCACCATGTATGTGTTCGGTGGTTTCAATAGTCTCCTCCTCAGTGACATCCTGGTATTCACCTCGGAACAGTGTGATGCGCATTGGAGTGAAGCCGCTTGTTTAGCAGCAGGACCTGGTATCCGGTGTGTGTGGGACACAGGGTCGTCTCAGTGTATCTCGTGGGCGCTGGCAACTGATGAACAAGAAGAAAAGTTAAAATCAGAATGTTTTTCCAAAAGAAGTATGCTTTTTTTTCTCTACTTAGATTTTAATGAATTTGAGACCTCATTTTATCTGAATTGTGAAAGAACTTAGCATATGTATACTTTTTATGTTCACCTTATTATCCAAAATTATTCAGTAATAACTTGTACAAAGTGTTTTTGGATATTTGAAAATTGGTTAGTAAACATCTCGGATGGGAACATGCCATGTGGCTCCTGGAAGCTGTCTGCGAGTGATAGAGACATAACCTTCTTGGCATTGCATAGGCTTTGCGTACTGACCCCAGATTCTGGCTGCAGTTGCTTTGAGGCAGTGCCATCCAGTAGAACTTTATTTTTGATGATGGAAATGTTCTGTGTCTGGACTGTCCCGATATGGTAGCCACTAGCCACACGGGCTATCAGATACTTGAAATGTAGCTAGTATGACTGAAGAACTGCATTTTTAATTTAATTTTAATTTAAAAGACATTTGTGCTTACTGGCTACTATATTGGATGCAGATCTAACATTAAGGATGAAATTAGGAGAGTCAGCCCAGAAAAGCCATGTTGAAGTAAATTGTTTTGGTGGAGAGAGGGAGAGCTGCTGTCCTTGCAAGGTATTTTTGTCTAGCTTCTCCAGTTGGATACAACAGTGATATCAAGACAGACAGTTACTGAGGATGGGCGATGATCCCTGCTTCTAGAACCTCCCGTCATGTTTTCCAAGCTGTTTTCTTCCTTCTGCCTGCTTTGCTTCTTGTCTTATATTGCTGTGACATAGAGCACAATGCAGTACAGTGAAGCAATATATTAAAAAGTTCTTTTTTATTTTATTTTATTTATTTATTTATTTTGAGACGGAGTCTCTGTCGCTCAGGCTTGAGTACAGCAGTGTGATCTCAGCTCACTACAACCTCCGCCTCCCAGGTTCAAGTGATTCTCATGCCTCAGCCTGTAATCCTCGAGTAGCTGGGATTACAGTCACCTGCCACCATGTCCGGCTAGTTTTTGTATTTTTAGTAGAGACAGGGTTTTACCATGTTGGCCAGGCTGGTCTGGAACTCTTGACCTCAAGTGATCTGCCTGCCTCGGCCTCCCAAAGTGTTGGGATTATAGGCATGAGCTACTGTGCATGGCCAGAAAGTTCTTTAAAAGTAAAAATGTTGTCTCTACATCAATTAATTTAAAGTATGTTGGCTGAATTTCTTACTAGTAGGATTGGTGTTGCAGTTAACTTGAGAGTTATGATGCATAGAAGCAGCTTTCATTCCTGGGATGCTGCTCCAAGTTAAACTTTTCATGAACATAAATTCTCAGTAAGAACACCCAGGGCCGGCCACAGGGGCTCATGCCTGCAGTCCTAGCACTTTGGGAGGCTGAGGCACGGGGATCGCTTGAGCCCAGGAGTTCAAGACTAGCCTGGGTAACATAGTGAGACCCTGTCTCTACCAAAAACACAAAAATTAGCCATTCATGGGCGTGGTGGTGCACGCCTGTAGTCCCAGCTACTAGGGTGGCTGAGGCAAGAGGGCTTGAGCCCAGGATGTTGAAGCTGCAGTGAGGCATGAGTGTGCCACTGCACTCCAGCCTGGGTGACAGAATGAGATTCTGTCTCAAAAAGAAAAAAACAAAAACAGAAACAAAAAAACAGGCCACCCAGGCAACCCACTCAGGTTCATCGGTGGGCTGGTGGGTGCTGGAGAACCAAGATTACCAGAACTTAGCAGGGTTAGCTCGTCTCTTGAAAGGGATAAAATCAGTGAAATAGTTAATTTTTAAACCAAATTTTAAAAGTTCAAATTAAATGTGCATGTTTATAGGAAATAGTGTTGAATTACCTTAGGTGTTTATATCAACCCATTTGCTGTCATCTCACCTGAGACTTCAGTTCCCTGTTTCACCCCACTTTCTGGGTGGGCCCAATCCTTGGGATAATGACCAGGACAGGAAGAGCAGCCTAAGGAGCCAACTGCTGGGGTCTTTGTGAGGGTGGCACCTGCCTTTTCCTGTTTGTGAATTCCCCCATGTGCCATGTCCACGAGATGGTTGAACAGATGAGACAACATGGTTGTGCAGCTTCTCTTTTTTTTTTTCTGAGACAGTCTCACTCTGTAGCCCAGGCTAGAGTGCAGTGGTGCAATTTCAGCTCACTGCAACCTCCGCCTCCCAGGTCCTGATTCAAGCAGTTCTCCTGCCTCAGCCTCCTGAGTAGCTGGGATTACAGGAACGCGCCACTATGGCCAGCTAATTTTTCTATTTTTAGTAGAGACGGGGTTTCACCATGTTGGCTAGGCTGGTCTTGAATTCCTGACCTCGTGATCCGCCCGCCTCGGCCTCCCAAAGTGCTGGGATTACAGGCGTGAGCCACCGCGCCCGGCTGTGCAGCTTCTCTTTTCTAGAGTCAACAGGAGATGCAGCAGGTCTGTAGTAGTCCAGAAGTTCTCAAACTTGCACTCTTGAATTTACATGTATGTACAAAATGCAGCTCAGCCTAATGCCTCCTGTGCAGTTCTGTGGTGCTGCCTACTTCCTGTGCCCAAATTAGCCTTGCATTTATAACTAGGAGGAATGACTTGGTATCCTACAATATTTTGGCTCCTGGACTTCTTTGGTGTTCATTCTATTACTAGTTGTTTTTTTTTTCTTGGAAGGAAAAGTATTCAAAGAGCCAGAATTTACTTTCATTATATCTTACAGTTGTTAAATTAGCCTGTCCTTGTTTTCACTTTCTGTGTACTTCTTTCTTTGGGGTACAAAACAGTGTTTCTTTAGATTGTCTATTTCTAAATATTATTTTAACCAGAACATACCAAATATATTTTCCTGCCAGTTTCATTCTTCATTTTACTTCTTAACCATTGTTACGATTTTTTTTTTTTTAACTTCGGTCTCAGATTGTGCTCAACTGAAGTTGTCCCAGTTGATGAGATTTTCTTTTCTTTGTAGCTCTTGACCATGACAGATGTGACCAGCACACAGATTGTTACAGCTGTACAGCCAACACCAATGATTGCCACTGGTGCAATGACCATTGTGTCCCCAGGAACCACAGCTGCTCGGAAAGCCAGGTCAGAGGCTGTTTCTTAAGGATTTCAGAAAAATCCTAATTTGTCATAGGTTTAGCTTTTGTAGTATATATGGTATAAATAATGGCCCAGAGTTACTTTTCAAATGGGTTTCTATTTGGATTTTATTCTCCCTGAGGTTTTCCTTTAGGAAGAGATGTTCTGTATATTCCAAGGGTCCTACTAGCCCTGGGAATTTGTGTATTGTGTTTTAGAAGAAGGTAGGACTGTTGTCCCTGGGCATGGCTGTGACTAAGCACTGGATCCTTGGTTTGAGGCATCTAATAGTGACCTCACTTTACCAGTGCCAGGTTTTGATAAAGTTAGGGTTTGAGACTGAGAGTGAGTCAGGTGTATAGCGGCCCATATTGAACTGTGGAAATGACAGACTTTGCAAAATCTCCTTGTTTTATATCTTGGTTTGGCATAATCTCACTGCTCATCATATATAGATTTTTAAATTTAAGTTATAAGATGACCCAGGCTTTTATAGTTTTTGACAGCTTACAAGACTTTTTTTTTGTCAGTCTCATGCAGTTCATAAAATAGAAAACTTTCAGACTTTTGAAGTGAGCATTTGAAAAGCATCAAGTTCAACATTCCCATTTTACAGATGAGCAAGTTGAGGCATGGTGTTTAAAAGAGTGGGCTGCTTCCTTGCCAGTTAAAAGCATGTCCTTGAGCAGAACATTCCATTGCAGTGTTCCCACTGCAGAGCTACTGCAACTTATCTATCTATCTATCTATCTATCTATCTATCTATCTATCTATCTATCTATCTAATCTATCTATCTATCTGCAGTTTGCTTCCTCAATTAGATTTTGTTGTCTATAGTATCCTGTTGGTCCTCACCATAAGTTCTCTCTGTGGATACAAGAGAAAAGCTTTTGTCCACTGTGTTCTAGATCTCCATTTTTAGGTATGAGAATTGCCCCAAGGATAACCCCATGTACTACTGTAACAAGAAGACCAGCTGCAGGAGCTGTGCTCTGGACCAGAACTGCCAGTGGGAGCCCCGGAATCAGGAGTGCATTGCCCTGCCCGGTAGGCCTTGCAGGGTCATCTTGGTGTGTGTGGGTCCAATACTTCACCCCGCTTGCCCCAACACTGTGCAGCCTAGGTTGAACCTAGCAGAGGGGAAAAGCTAATTCTGTCCATTCATCCCCCACAGCAGTATTATGGGATTTTTTGTTTTTAACTAAAATACAGTTGTTAAGTATTTGCTCCTACTGTCCTTTGAAATAAAGTGAAACATCCTTCGCTGCTCTGTAGAATTGAGTCACAGCTTGGTTCTGTATCACTGAGGCTGCTCCTTGTCTCTTTCCCATCCACCTTTGATAACCTGGGACTAGACCATGATGTCTCAGCAGCCAGTCTGCTGAGCACTTTATGGAGAGTACTTCTTATTAACCACTGGGATTTAATTGTTGGCGCCTGCTAATGGGCCTTCTCTGAGAAAGAGGGGATAGATACTTCTGTCAGCAGCACCTTTTAGGGGTGATCTCCAGCCCTGAAAACCTCAATATATCCTACTTCTGAGGTTCAGGATGATTAATTCAGGGCCTGAGACCAGCCAGCCATGATTGAACCACTGTGATATATTTGGACCAGGATGGTCCAGGAAGGGGAACTTTCTTGTCTCTGCACAACATCTGAGCTTGTTCAGGGAAGTTGGTTTGGACCAGGCCCTTTTTGAATGTCCCTTGGAAGTTTTTGATTCAGCTTGCAGAGTGGGACTCTTTTCTATATCTCAGTGTGTCTCAAATTTTAAGGTACAGTAAAAGACCTGGGAATCTTGCGAAAGGCATATTCTGGTGCAAGTGTGGGGTGGGGCCTAGAGTGTGCATTTTATCTAGTCGACTGCTACACTGTGAGGAGCAAGTCTTTGTCTGTTCTTAAATGATCTCTTTCCCATGGTACCTTTCTTTTATCTCAGTGACTGTTACTGTTAATGAACATTGTTGCTGTCTCCGAAGTACTTTGGTTCTGGTGAAGTTGCTTTGTTCTTTCATTGTCTTCCAGGAAGCATTCATAGCTTCTGTGCAGTACCTTGTGTGGGTTCAGGATGATCACAGGTAGCAGATTACAAGCTTGCCTTGTATGCTATAGCCATATCACTTGGGTTGTTTCTCAAGAAGGACCTTCTCACCTTGCTTTTGGGATGCTTTGTACACTTGATTGTACCTTCCACCTGATGATATGAAAACAGTGCAGCTTTTGGAGACTATAGATCTGTTAATTCCTTGATGCATTTCCATTGTTGCAGTTTTTACTCCAGCTCTCCGATATACATATTCATTTGTCTGCTCTTCACTTAGGATTTTCATTTGCTTTCTAATTGTTCTTCAGAAGGAAGTGTACCAGTCTAATATTGGCACCAAACTGGTATTTTCCTCTAAGACATAGGATAAGTGGCCTCAGAATATGCTTTTTAGGATCCGGGAAATATCACTAGTAAACATTTTAAAATTCTTGTATTCTGCATTTGGTCCTTAATAATGTGTCAGAGGCTCCCACATCCTAATGAAGTACCTAGAATTTAAATAAGAAAGGCCATTTCGGTATTCAATAATTTGAACTCATAGTAGTTTTGTCTGATTTCTAAAACTCTTTTTTTTCTCTTTTCCCCTTAATGAAAGAAAATATCTGTGGCATTGGCTGGCATTTGGTTGGAAACTCATGTTTGAAAATTACTACTGCCAAGGAGAATTATGACAATGCTAAATTGTTCTGTAGGAACCACAATGCCCTTTTGGCTTCTCTTACAACCCAGAAGAAGGTAGAATTTGTTCTTAAGCAGCTGCGAATAATGCAGTCATCTCAGAGCATGGTGAGTTAAAATCCTCAAAACTTAATTTTCTGGTATCCACCTTTCTACCAAGGGCATGACTGCAGCTTGCATGTGGAAGGCTGTGGATACGTGTGATGTGCTTGGCAAGAAGGGGAGTGCTGGTGAACGCAGCCTGAGGGAATGTGGGTTTGTGCTGTCAGAGTCTCTTCCTCTTAAAATTTTTGATACTTTGTATATATAAGATCTATGAATAATTATATGGGGAATGAATTGTAACATGTATATGTGTACATAATCTGGTGACATCAGTAGATGATTTCATACCTGTTTTACCTCTGGATTCTGGTAGGGGAGAAAGAGAGGTCACTGATAATTAGCTAGGTTGGATTAAGCCACCTGAGTTCCTTGGAGTTAAGGTATTATAATAGTGCATAAGACTGTATAATTACCACTAAGAAATGTACATCTCAGCCAGATGCAGTGGCTCACACCTGTAATCCCAGCACTTTGGGAGGCTGAGGCAGGTGGATCGCCTGAGGTCAGGAGTTCAAGACCAGCCTGACCAATATGGTGAAACCCCGTCTCTACTAAAAATACAAAAATTAGCCAGGCATGGTGGCATGCGCCTGTAGTCCCAGCTACTCAGGAGGCTGAGGCAGGAGAATTGTTTGAACCCAGGAGGTGGAGGTTGCAGTGAGCCGAGATTGCACCACTGCACTCCAGCCTGGGCGACAGAGCGATACTCCATCTCAAAACAAAAAAAGAACAACAACAACAAAAAAAGAAATGTACGTCTCCTTGGGTCTTTCATAGCCCAGCCATCTCAAAAGAAGAGAGCACCTTCTTGTCAAGAGTTTCTAAGCCCAGAAAGGCTCCAGGTTCTTTGCCTGTCCACCCAGTGCTCTCAGGGAGCTTATGGTCGATACTCCATGATCACGTTTTGTCATTTTTAGTCCAGAGTCATAAATTGTGATCCTACCCTCAGTTAAGTAGACTCATAGAACAAAGCTCTTTCAGCAGTTTTAGCTGTGGTACAGAAACATTTAGTGGAAATGCTCTTACCAAGCAGGGAGGAGTTGAGGGCAACACTTCCTTGGGTACAGCCTTCTTCATGTGAAGGTATGGAAATGTGGCCTGGGTCTTGGCTGCCTGTGGCCTCTGTGTACCACCTATAGGGCCATTCTGAGACTGGTAGGAGGTGCCCTGTATTTACTTTTCTCCAATTAGTCCCTTTTTTCGGTGCAACTTAGATAGGGTATGGACACTCAAACATTGGTGATATATTCTTAGTGTGTTTACCTCAGGCTACTGTGACCACATTTGGTATTTCATAATATTTTGATAGCTTTTTCAGATTTCAGAATCTCCATTGGTGACTGTCTCTGTTGTTTCTCTTTCCATGTCCAAATGTGGGTCTCTTCCACATTCTATCCTTGGCTGGCAGCTGACCTTTCCCATAGTCATTCACTCCCTCAGAAAATGGATGGCACCCAGCTTTGCTTATTACCCTGGCATCTCTAACAATGACTCTCAAGTCTACAGAAGTTAAAAGGGTTCAACCAGGTGGCCACAGATACACTTCTGGTACCCTTTCTCTCTTCCTTAGGTTTTCTAACTCTAAACATTTCTGGATATTCTAATCTGCTGTGGCCACGTTTATGAAACAGAAATTCACAGTCTTAATGATAAGACTGACAGATGAGAGACAACTGAAGTGTAATGTCCTTCCACAGCTATACCTCTAGATGTAGCCCAGTTGGTAGAGCCCAGATTTTTATGGAAAAACAAGAAAGGGCACCTAACCTAACCTTTAGGACAGAGACTGCCTGGTAGAAAGCTGGAAGGAGGTGACCCCTGAAGGTGAGAAGGAGTGAATTAGGATGTCGAAGAGGGAAGGGCTTCCTGTGCATTAATTAGTGCCCCCATCTGTGAGATGTAGAGGGAGATGATTAAGGGAGTGGCTCTTTGAGTGAGCTGCAGGTAAGTTTGCATGGTTGGCTGCAGGCTGGATGGGAGGGGATTTTTATAGTTGAGCCTCAAGAAGGAACCAAGGCCAGACCCTGCGAGGTCATGGCTACAATAGTAATGGATTTGAATTTTATCATGAAGGCAAAGAAATTATTGAAGGGCCTTTAAAAAGTATTTTTAATTTTCTTTCTTTTGGATCTATTTATTTTTTAGGTCTTTTAGTAGGCATGTATATTTTTTCCTCTCAAAAATGGAAATAGGCTGGGTGTGGTGGCTCATGCCTGTAATCCCAGCACTTTGGGAGGCCAATGAGGGAGGATTGCTTGAGCCCAGGAGTTCAAGACTAGCCTGGGCAACATAGGGAGACCCCATCTCTACAAAAAGTTTTTTTAAAAAATTAGCTGGGCATGATAGTGGCACATACTTGTAGTTCCAGCTACTTGGGAGGCTGAGGCAAGAGGGTTGCTTGAGCCCAGGGGTTTGAGGCTGTAGTGAGCCATGATCATGTCACTGCACTCCAGCATGGGCAACAGAGCGAGACCCTGTCTCAAAAGAAAACAAAGGGAGGGAAATACAGGATATCTTTTGTTTTATAACTACCAAAATTAGGAATACTTACCATTTCTTGGCTAAACTTTATATTTTGATTTTTAAAACTTGTTAAAAATTGCAATGAGGAGGAAATTTCAGGAGAGCAGAAGACAGACTGTCCCAGATGTCACTGTCCTATTATTCCCTATAAAATCCAGTGCCAGGATAGATGAATGGATAAAGCAAATGTGGTATAAGTTGACTATCCCGTATCTAAAATGCTTTGGACAAGGAGTGTTTCGAATTTTAGAATATTTGCATTATACTAACCAGTTCAGCATCCCCAATCTGGAAATCCAAAATGCTCTAGTGAACATTTTTCTTCAGCATCCATCATGTTGGCACTCAAAAAGTTTTAGATTTTGGAGTGTTTTGGATTTCAGATTAGGGATACTCAACCTGTGTTTGGGGGTAGCCATCTCTTCCTATAGACATTTCAGAACTTAAATACTGCTTTGCTATAATTTCTGTGAATTTTTGATATATTATCTTCTCTGAGCTACATTTTTATCCTTTATAAAATGGCCATATTGAAGTGATGATCTATCCTAATCTACCATGGCTGAGTCGAGGGATAAAGAGGTTTTCCTGTGTCTGTGGGGTATACTTAACTTCGTGGTTTTTATCTAGAAGCTTGTTTTGGTCAAGATGTTGGTTATATTCAGGCCAGGCACAGGGGCTCATGCCTGTAATCTCAACACTTTGGGAGGCCAAGGTGGGAGGATTGCTTGAGCTCAGGAGTTTGAAACCAGGCAGGGTAACATGGCAAGACTCCATCTCCAAAATTTAAATTAAAAAAAAAAAAAAAGATACTAGTTGTATTCATAATTGTGTCTCTTTTGCCTTTAGTCCAAGCTCACCTTAACACCATGGGTCGGCCTTCGGAAGATCAATGTGTCCTACTGGTGCTGGGAAGATATGTCCCCATTTACAAATAGTTTACTACAGTGGATGCCATCTGAGCCCAGCGATGCTGGATTCTGTGGAATTTTATCAGAACCCAGTACTCGGGGACTGAAGGCTGCAACCTGCATCAACCCACTCAATGGTAGCGTCTGTGAAAGGCCTGGTAAGTTCACAGGTGAATTAGGTGGTATTCAGAGTTTATTGTGAGAGAAACCATAGGAGGCATAGTTCATTGCTGAGATGCACGAAGTAGTCATGAAAACAGATGAAGTATTGATTTCAAGCATGCAAAGAAGAGTATAACCCAGATTTCAGAAGCAGAAGGAAATATTCTGGGACCCTGAATAGTTTTAATTATAAGCAAAACCAAAAATAACTAACACTACTCAAAGAAACTGATATTCTAATTAACAATGAGATTGATAGGTTTATTGACCAGAAAAAGTATTGAGAATTGCTCTGAAAAGCAAATTTATTGGTGTTGGCAGAGAAATGCTGTGGAAGAAAAAACAAAAAAGGAAAATAAAAGCAAAGAAAAGATGAGTAAAGCAAGCAAGTCACTGCAGGGACAGTGTTCAGAAAGGTAGTGTCAACAGAGAGAAAAGTGATGAGAGCAGTTCTGTAAGCGAGGACAGAAGCAACCCAGAACTGCGCGAAAGCTGTGGGAGAGTACTGAGCGGACAGGCACTCGGAATAGCTTCCCAGCTTTCAGTCTCTCTGGGCTACATTTCGGCTAACTAAAGGCAGGCCCAGGGGTAGCTGCTGCAGCATAAAGACAACCCAAAATAAGCCTCCTCCTCCTGCAGAGGGACTCACAAGCAGTCGGTGGAATTGTGGGTTGTTTTGGGAGGCTGGACTCCATTTGCATTGTGTCCAGTTTTGGGAAAGTAATTTGAGGAATTACAGAGGTGTAGAAGAGAATTCATAGCATTGTAGATTTCTAAATATTGATTTCTAAACTTCTCTAGGGGAGCTGCCCAGCAGCCTTTCAGAATTCTGAATCCTTTGGTGAACTTAATGAATGCTGTGGACCTTCTTCCCTCCAAAATTGCAAACATGAGATTTTACATATTCAAGTGGATTGTAAAACCCCTAAAGTTCATCCTGGGTCCCCAAATTCTAAGGGGCTTACAGCCCTACTTTTATGGAAAGATTCACTGTTTCCTCATCTTTGTCCTTAATGCTCTTTGAAAAGAAAATTTATTTTTTCCACAAGTGTGTAAATACACTTGACTAAACAGTACTTGATGACTTTTATTGTTTTCTATTTTCTCTCATTTAATTGATTTCATGGCACATTAATGGGTCATCACCCACATTTGAAAAGTCTTGGCTGGGCACAGTGGCTCACACCTGTAATCCCAGCACTTTAGGAGGCCAAAACGGGTGGATCACAAGGTCAAGATATCGAGACCATCCTGGCTAACATAGTGAAACCCCATCTCTACTAAAAATACAAAAAATTAGCCAGACATGATGACGCGTGCCTGTAGTCCCAGCTACTTGGGGGGCTGACACAGGAGAATCACTTGAACCGAGGAAGCGGAGGTTGCAGTGAGCCGAGATTGTGCCACTGCACTCTAGCCTGGAGACAGAGTGAGACTCTGTCTCAAAAAAAAAAAAAGAAAAGAAAGAAAGGTCTTTGACCTTAGCAGACATGGTGGGAGCTCTAAGTGTCTCTCTTGGGTTTCATTCCCAGCAAACCACAGTGCCAAGCAGTGCCGGACACCATGTGCCTTGAGGACAGCATGTGGAGATTGCACCAGCGGCAGCTCTGAGTGCATGTGGTGCAGCAACATGAAGCAGTGTGTGGACTCCAATGCCTACGTGGCCTCCTTCCCTTTCGGCCAGTGTATGGAATGGTATACAATGAGCACCTGCCCCCGTAAGTGAAAAAGGGAGCCCTAGGCACTTATGCATGCCCTCTGTATAGGCAACAACTCAGCCATGAGGCTGTGCTGTCAAGCCTCTGAACATTTTAGAAACAAGACTGGACAGGACCTCTGCTCAAACCTGACCAGAGACTGCCATCGAGACGTTGCTGCCTATTGAGAACCTTCATACAGAATCAGGCACATTGACAGTAAATAAATGTAGGATAGATCACAGAGTACAGAAATAACTTGTCCAACTTCGTATTGCTCAATCCATGTAATATCTCCATATCTGAATTTCCTAATTTGTGAAGTAAATGCTTTCCAATAGATAACCTCTAAGGTCCCTTTTGCCTTCAACATCCTGGGATTGAGAGAGGAGGGAAGGGTCATCTCTGTTATGTATTGGGCAAAATACTGGGCTCTTTACATTCCTTATCTCTTTTAAATAAGCAAGACAGAATAGTATTTTTGACTCAAGCCAGTTGAATAGTCTGTTAAAGAAAAATGTAATTTAAATACAGTGAATTCAGATCTACCTGTGATAGTCAATTGCAACTTTTTTTTTTTAATAGCTGAAAATTGTTCAGGCTACTGTACCTGCAGTCATTGCTTGGAGCAACCAGGCTGTGGCTGGTGTACTGATCCCAGCAATACTGGCAAAGGGAAATGCATAGAGGGTTCCTATAAAGGACCGGTGAAGATGCCTTCGCAAGCCCCTACAGGAAATTTCTATCCACAGCCCCTGCTCAATTCCAGCATGTGTCTAGAGGACAGCAGATACAACTGGTCTTTCATTCACTGTCCAGGTAAGATGCCTTGCATATCCAAATTCAAGTGTTTCACTACCGATTTATGAAGAATAAAACCTTGAAAGCTACGTTGTGTATATGTAACTCCCTCCCCTCAGCCCCTTCCCTTCCTCCTAATGGTTGGTACAAGGAGGAATAGACCAGAAGCTGGTCCAAGGCCTGACCTGGACCTGCTGGGAGTGGTGGTGGGTTCCTAAGAAACCAATTCTAAGAAATTGGCCTTTGATTCAGACTTGAAGTGACCACTCAGCAGTGTGTCTGTGGGCTTCTAGAACAATTGGGAGAGGCTGGGCTGGTGCAAAGACTCCTCAGAGATTAGGGGTCAAGAACTTCTCTAAGAGCCTGTCAGATAGTGCCATTGACAACAGGGCTCTTTGTGAGGACTTTGTAAGGGAAAGTCCACTGTAAACAAAGCTAAAAGGGCAGAGACAGACCGGGAGAAAATACCTGCACTGTATGTAACAACTGATGATCATCCAGAGTATATAAACTCCCACCCTCCGGGGAAAAAATAAGAAGCTAAATGTGAACCCAACAGAAAAAGTGGTTATTGGAGATAAAGAAGCCATTCTCAGAAAAGGAAATAGAACAGGAAAATGTAAACTAACACCGGGAACCAATTTTTTGTCTACTAAACTGGATCAAATTTTCTGTGTTCCCTTTTTTCCATACTAAGATATGGGGGACCTGCAATTCTATTTTTAATCCACTAGGAGTTAACTTTTTAACGAAATATTTAAATCTCTGCTTTTTCATTAATATCAAGAATATATCTGGTAAAATGAAAACCCAGAGAATGGAAGAAAATATTTGCAAAGTATATATCTAGTAAGAATCTAATGTCCAGAACACGTAACTCTTAAAACTCAACAATAGAAAGACAGCCCAATTAAGAAATGGATAAAGGATTTAAATAGACATATGTCCAGAGAAGAAATACAAATGGCCAATAAGCACATGAAAAGATAATATCATTCATCATTACCAAGAAATGCAAGTCAAAGCCACAATGAGATACCACTTTACACCCACTGAGATGGCTGTAATCAGTAAAACAGGTAATAACAAGTATTGGCAAGGATATGTAGAAATTGGAACTCTCATGCAGGTTGGCAGGTCCTCAAAAAGTTAAATATAGAGTTATCATATGGCCCAGCAGTTTTACTCCTAGGTACATACCCAAGAAAATTGAAAACGTGTATTACCCAAAAACTTGTATATAAATGCTTATGCCTGTAGCATCATTCTTCATAGCATCGTGCTCATAGCAACATTATTCATAATAAGCAAAAGTGAAAACAAGCCAAATACCTGTTAGCTGGCAAATGGATGAACAAAGTGTTGTATATTCATACAGTGTAATGTTACTTGGCAATAAAAAGGAATGAAGTACTGACATGTTTTCTGACATGGATTACCCTAAAAAAAATGCTATGTAAAAGAAGCCAGGTGCAAAAGATTATGCATTGCATGATGCCATTTATATGAAATGTCCAAAGACAGAAAGTAGATGTTTAGTGGTTTCCTAGGGCTGGGCATGGAAATGAAGAATAATAGGCATGAGGTTTTCTAGAGTAGCTGCAGCATTATTTTCTGACATGGATTACCCTAAAAAAAATGCTATGTAAAATAAGCCAGGTACAAAAGATTATGCATTGCATGATGCCATTTATATGAAATGTCCAAAGGCAGAAAGTAGATGTTTAGTGGTTTCCTAGGGCTGGGGATGGAAACGAGGAATAATAGGCATGAGGTTTTCTAGAGTAGCTGCACCATTTTATGCTCTCACCAACATCATATGAAGGTTCATGTTTTTCCACATCCTTGCCAACACTTGTTACTGACCATCTTTTTAATTAAAATTGTTCCAGTGGATGAGAAATGGCATCTCACTGTTGTTTTGATTTGTATTTTCCTGATAACTAATGAAATTGAACATCAACTGCATTAGTTAGCCTTTTGTATGTCTTCTTTGGAGAAATATTTACTCAAATTCTCTGCCCATTTTTCAGTTATGTTGTCTTTTTTATTATTGAGTTGTAAGAGTTCTTCATGAATTCTGAAGTCCCTTATTGGATATATTACTTGCAAATACTTTCTCCCATTATATGAGTTTCTTTTCACTTTCTTAATATGCCTTTTGAAATCAAAAGTTTTCAGTTTTGATTAAGTTCCATGTATCAATGTTTTGTTTTATCCCATGTGCTTTTTGGTATTGTATCTAGAAAATCAGTGCCCAAGTAACCCAGGGTCACATAGATTTGCTCCTAAGTTTTCTTTGAAAAGTTTCATAGATTTGTGTGTTACATTAGGTCTTTGATCCATTTTGAGTTAATTTTTGTGTATGGTGTGAGGTAGGGGTCCAGACTCTTTTTGCCTGTGGATGTGGTCCCTGCACCATTTGTTGAAAAGACTTTTTTTTTAACCATTGAATTTTCTTGGCACATTTGTTGCAAATCAGTTGACTGTGAATCTGGGAACTTATTTCTAAGCTCTCATTTCTGTGCTGTTGACCTACGTTTCTCCTTTTGCCAGTATTACACTGTTTTTATTACTGTGGCTTTGTATAAGTTTTAAAATTGGGAAGTCTAAGTCCTCCACCTTTGTTCTTATTTTCCAAGACTGTTATAGCTATTCTGGGTTTCTTGCATGTTCATATTAATTTTAGGATGAGCTTGCCATTTTCTGCAACAACAAAACGCCAACTGGTTTGATAAGGTTTGCATTCAATCTACTGACCATTTTGGGGTATATTGCCAGTTTGTTTGTTTGTTTGTTTGGTTTGTTTGTTGAGAGAGGGTCTCACTCTGTCACCCAGGCTGGAGCGCAGTGGTGCTATCTTGGCTCACTGCAACCTCTGCTTTCCCAGGCTCAAGTGATTCTCCAGCCTTGGCCTCTCGAGTAGCTGGTACTACAGGCATGAGCTACCAACACCCAGCTAATTTTTGTATTTTTTTAGAGACAGGGTTTCACCATGTTGCCCAGGCTGGTTTTGAACTCCTGAGCTCAAAGCAGTCCTCCCGCCTCTGCCTCCCTAAGTTCTGGGATTACAGGTGTGAGCCACCACGCCTGGCCCTTGCTGTCTTAACAAGGTTAAATCTTCTAGCCTATGAACCTGGAATGTCTATTTATTTACCTCTTTACTTTCTTTTGGCATTGTTTTGTAGTTTTCAGTGTACATCATTGTCTTGTTCCTTTTTTTAGGGGAAAATAATTCAGTCTTTATTAAGTATGATATTGGTTTAGATTTTTTTTATACATGCCCTTTATTGGGTTGAGAAAGTTTCCTTCTATTCTAGTTTTTTGAGGGTTTTGTAACGAATGAGTGCTAGATTTTGTCAAACACTTTTTCCGTGTCTACTTAGATGGTCATGAAATTTTGTTCTTTATTCTATTAATACTATGTATTACATTAATTAAGAATGTTAAACCAGTTTTGCATTCCTGGGATAAAGCCCATTTAGTCATGATGTATACTTTTTATCACGATGTATAATTTTAATCTGCTGTTGGATTCTATTTGCTAGTTGGGGATTTTGTGTGTACATTCATGAGGGGGATATAAGTTTGTGGTTTTCTTCTTTTGTGATTACTATCTGGCTTTCATAGCAGGATAGTACTGGCCTCCTAGAGTAAGTTGGAACATATTCTTCCTCCTCTATTTACTGGAAGAGTTCGTCAAGGATTAGCATTAATTCTTCCTTAGATGTTGATAGAATTCACCAGTGAAACCAAATGGGCCTGGCCTTTTTCTTTGCGGGAAAATTTTTAATAATTCAATCTGTTTGTTATAGATCTATTCAGATTTTCTTTTTCTGAGTGAGTCAGTTTTGGTAATCTGTGTTTTTCTAGGAATTTGGCTATTTCTTCTCAGTAATCAAATTTGTTAACGTACAGTTCATAGTATTTTCTTTTTTTTTTTTTTTGAGACAGAGTCTCACTCTTTCACCCAGTCTGGAGTGCAGTGGCGTGATCTCTGCTCACTGCAACCTCCGCCTCCAGGGTTCAAGCGATTCTCCTGCCTCAGCCCCCCAAGTAGCTGGGACTACAGGCGCACGCCGCCACTCCTAGCTAATTTTTTTCTTTTTTTTAGTAGAGACAGGGTTTTACCATGTAGACCAGGATGGTCTCGATCTCCTGACCTCATGATCTGCCTGCCTTGGCCTCCCAAAGTGCTGGGATTACAGGCGTGAGCCACCGCGCCCGGCCAGTTCATAGGATTTTCCTGCAGGTTGCTCTTTAGCGATATGTAGTCTCCTATTTAACCTGTTAAGGATTTTTTTTTTTTCTGTCTAATTTGGTTTTATTTATTCTTATACATTTTGCAAGGGCTCTAAATATTGTGAGGGTTTTTTTTTTTTTAAGAGCTTGCTCTCTTATATTGTGGATGCAATAATTTAAGCCTTGTTGAATGTACTAAAATTCGTGTTTTTCATTCTCTCATATTTCTTGCATTAACCCTTCCTTCAGGATTTGTTGCTGTGCATGTTTATCCTGGTGGTATTCAGAGATTGAGAGTTTTCTTATACTGGTTAATCCTAAAGGTTAATTTATATTAATACCTAAACGTGTAGATCTGTCAATATTGGTCAGTGGTTGGGTGTCCCGAGCTGTTGTGAAAGTGTGGTATGATGTCCTGGAAAAGCTAGCAAGCCAGCCTCAGGACACTCCAGCTCTGGTCCACTTGGACTGTTGTTGACTGGTGTGCGCTTCTCCCTCATTGGAAGAAGGAAGGAGCAATGGACCTGGGTGGCTGGGTGCAATTGGCATGTTCATGGGTGTGCCAAGTGCCTCCCAGCCTTGGGTGGTAGGGCCACCTAAAGATAGCTGGCACATTGCCTTGAGCTTTCTTTCTTGCTTGCTTGCTTGCTTTTATTTTTGAGATGGAGTTTTACTCTTGTTGCCCAGGCTGGAGTGCAATGGTGCTTTCTTGGCTCACTGCAACCTCCGCCTCCCGGGTTCAAGCGGTTCTCCTGCCTCAGCCTCCCAAGTAGCTGGGATTACAGGCACCTGCCACCACATCTGGCTAATTTTTTGCATTTTTAGTAGAGATGGGGTTTCACCATGTTGGCCAGGCTGATCTCGAACTCCTGACCTCAGGTAATCCACCCACCTTGGCCTCTCAAAGTGATGGGATTACAGGCATGAGCCACCACACCCAGCTGAGTTTTCTTTCAAACACTCAAATACTAACAGGTGCATAAACAGAACAAGTACAAGGCTATGGAAGGTTGCCAAGATGGTGGAAAACTACATCACACTAATCAACCAAGGCAGATCTGAAGAATCAGATTTTGCTTACAGTGCAGGTTGTGCACTATGTAAATGTCTCCCCCATCCTATTCCCCCCTAGAGTTCTGCAGTGCACAGCCTGTGCAGCTGTCCTGAGCAGTCCTCGGAGGTCCAAGCTTCATATACCTTTCTAGTTGTAAAGCCCTATATCCATTAGGAGTCTTAGTAATCCCACTTGTGGAAATGTTTATCCATAAAGATGGTTATTTTTCTAATAATGAAAAATGTAAAGCAAACTAAATATTAGAATATAAGGGAATGGTTAAATAACTATTAAGATTCATCAAAATCATTCTGCCATTTGAAGTTTTGTTTATAATTGATGAAATAAGGTGGTAAAATAATTGTGATCTGAGTTAAGAAAGGTGAATGTTAATATGAATATAATTGTGCAAATTATGTTCTTCTGGTATTTTTCTATACCAGAAGAAAACATATCAACTGTGAACAGTGGTCTCTCAGTGGTTGGATTGTATATGATCTTTCCCCATCCTTCTATTTTTTAAATATACTGTCATGAGCATGCGTTATTTTTTAGTGAATAACAACAAAAAATATTTTTTAATATCACTATGGGCTTTCACCTTGCTGTGATACATTTTCAATTTTCCTGGACTAACTCTTCTTTGATATTTTTTATCTTATTTCTCAAATTAGTTTTTAGTGGGCCAGTTTTGGTGATTTATCAAAGATAAATTAACTACAGAGATAGTTGCAGATAAATCTTACTGAACTTACTACATGCAGTTCTTCTGTGGTACAGACCCCTTGAAACTCTTTTTCTTCCAGCTTGCCAATGCAACGGCCACAGTAAATGCATCAATCAGAGCATCTGTGAGAAGTGTGAGAACCTGACCACAGGCAAGCACTGCGAGACCTGCATATCTGGCTTCTACGGTGATCCCACCAATGGAGGGAAATGTCAGCGTAAGTCAAATTGGTCAGGTTTACTCATGGCAAATCGGTGTGGAACACAGCACTTCTATTTGACTTGAATATCCAGGAGGAAAAAAGCCACTTTGTTTTGGATACCACATTTCTTATTAAATCATACTGGTCAGAAGCTCAGCTGAGCTGGAAGAAAGAACCAAGGTTTCAGTGTAGCTGGTTACAACAAGCCAAAAATGTTAAGAGTCAAGCCTTTGACCACATTCTGCAGTGGTATAAGCAAGGGCCCAAAACCAAAGAAAGTGCCAACTTCCCCTGTTTCCTTTCCTCCCATTGAACAGGGCACAGGTCAATAGTCAGGGATCAGCTCAGACATGGAAGTCTTGGGGCTCATCTCACTGAGGCCCGGACAAAAGGTTCCAGCAGTATATGGACACTAAGGTTGTGGAAAGGGCAAGGTGTAAGGGCTAGGAGTGGGAAAGTCCTGGGTTGGAGTCAGAGTTAGGAAAGTGTCTTCTGAATTCCCCCTCCTCCCTGCCTCAGGAGTCCTTGGTGCCTGAAGGAGACCTCAGCCCAAGGCCTCAGATAGGGAGCCTGGGAATGAAGGCTCCAGGCTAGGAATGTAAACATGTGAAGGAGCGTGACCCATGAGGTAGACCTGAGTCCTTAACTGCACCTCTCTCAGAGCCCCACACAGGCCCACCTCACAGGTCACGCTCTGCCTGTGGGGAGGGCCCCCTTCCCCCTGGGCAGCCAGGTAAAGGCTGTGTCATTGCCTGTGGTCAGGCCTGAAAAATCACACACAGGCTTTTTAACCAGGAGGCAGACTCCTCAATACTTATAGTGTATTTTAAAGGTTTAAATAGTCCCGTGTTGGCTGGGTGTAGTGGCTCACGCCTGTAATCCCAGCACTTTGGGAGGCCAAGGCAGGTGGATCACTTGAGGTTAGGAGTTTGAGACCAGCCTGGCCAACATGGTGAAACCCCATCTCTACTAAAAATAGAAAAATTAGCTGGGCGTGGTGGCGGGGGCCTGTAATCCCAGCTACTCAGGAGGCTGAGGCATGAGAATTGCTTGAACCTGGGAGGCAGAGGTTGCAGTGAGCCAAGATCACGCCACTGCACTCCAGCCTGGGCAACAGAGTGAGACTTAGTCTCAAAAAAAAAAAAAAAAGTCCTGTGTTTCCCCATTTATGTCAAATAGAAGCCTGCAGGCAATAGGACATTTTATTATGAGAACAAAAATTACGACAAGTGATATTAATGAACTGCTTTTTTTATTCTAGTTTCCAGCCAGAAAACATAATGAGTACTATAGTTGAAAGACTTTTCAAAGTTCTGAGCAGGAAAAGTAAACAACATAGGGAAATCTCTACCTACTCCCCAGATCCCAACTCCAAACTCTTTGGCATGGCCCTTCAGAATCTGATCTGATCCAAGACCAGCCAGGAGAGAGGCAGGGTTCTAGCTGTGTGTCCCTTACTCTCCCTGGGGTTCAGTTTCCTCCTAATAATAGGGTGGTTGTTAAGATGAAAGCAGAGCAGTACATGACACATGTTCCTCAGGATACTAGTCAATACTCAGTAGATGTAGGCAATTCTTATTACCCTTCTAATGCCATTCCCCACTACTCCTAAGTAAAAGTTCTTGCTCAGATTAAAAGGTATTTGGTAAAAATGTTTTCCCCACTCTTTGTGAATAGACTTAATCCATTAGACAGTAACCAGAGTACCTAACAGAGTGGTGGAGTGTACAAGGCATTGTGCTGTTAGCCACTCAAGATACAGGTGCTTTTATTATCCCCAGGATCAAGTAAACTGCCCAGGGTCTCACAGTGAGATGTGGCCAAGCTGAGAACCACATCCAGTCTGTGCTGACCTTAACTACTGGGCTGGTTGTGCTTCCAGATGCCGTCAGACCCACATCAGCAGCTGCTATCTAGAAGCATCACATTTTCCTCTGTGAGATCTACAGGGCCTGAGTACAATTTGCCTTATTTTTCAGAGTCCTAATCCACGGTAGAAAGTGTGGTGTTTAGAATACTGCAAATGGCAGCAAGTCTTTGATGTTTTCTTCTTAGAATTGTATAGTCCTTAGGTAAGGATAGTAGCCATGATTTCTTGAATGCTTACTGTGTTTGAGACATCATATACATATCATCACAAACACCCCTATGAGATAGGTACTGTTGTTATCCCCATCATATGGACAAGGAAGCTGAAACTCAGAAAGGTTAAGTAGCATTCCCAGAGTGACAGAAGAGCCAAGTAGAGGATGCTGGATTCAAACCCAGGCAGATGGACGTAAGGCCTTTGCTTTTCACTATACATTACACACCTTCCCCCAGTCTCAACAGAGCCAAGCGTCAGACACTCATGATTCTGACTTCAGCATCCATTCTGTTAATCTCTGCACTATTCTGTTTTATAGTTTTCTTTGGGTGATTCCAAAGGATTTATTTTTAAAGCATACCTCTCTCCAGCTCAATGCCTTTCATTTATTCACCAGCAAAACAAGGTATAAAGTGAAAAGTTGTTGACCAAAAAGGCTTTCACTTTTTTCAACTGGAGTATAATATTTATCACAGCTTGTATTACGTTGGATGATAAAAGGAGAGATGTTGAGATGGCCCGATGAGGGAGATGGGAAGAGATATTTTCTATAAAGGCAAAGGAAAAGGTGAAGCAAGGGTGGCGCGTCCTGAGGGCCCCTAAAGCGCTGACCTTGGCATTGGATCCTGGTTCTGAGCCCTGCGGTGATTGCAAATGTGGCCATCGTGGAGAAGGCACCTCAGCCAAGACCAGCCCTCCTTCAGAGGACAGTCACCTCCAGAGCACCTCCCTAGGGGCAGTGGCTATATCTGTGTCCCCACACCCGGCACCTGGCATTCTACACATGCTTCACAAATATTTATTGAATGAATGAAAGAATCATAGCAGTGAAAAAGAGAGTCTATTGAAAAGATCAAAATAGTCATTGCTTCAGAAGGCAGTGGGTACCAGCATTCACTTTCCTCCGTCCTTTATTTGGTTCCTTTAATGTTACCTATACATTATTATCATTAGCTGAAAAATCATGAATCTTACCCATTGAATGCTCTTTAATCTGTCTTTCCTACTGAACTCAATTCAGATAAAATTGCTTGTTTTGGAAAAAGTCTTCAATAGTCAGAATTTTTTAAGTCAGTCGTGACCTCCGTTCCTTTTTCTTCTCTGCAGCATGCAAGTGCAATGGGCATGCGTCGCTGTGCAACACCAACACGGGCAAGTGCTTCTGCACCACCAAGGGCGTCAAGGGAGACGAGTGCCAGCTGTGAGTACCATACTCCCTGGACCACCAGGGAGGACCAAGAGGCTGTGCAGCTGCCTGAACCCCACCCTGAGAGCCACCCACTTCGCTGTGTCTTGTTGCTGTGGGCTCTGAGGGATCCCTGGGTTGATTAGTTTGAAATTTTGCCCATTCTATTTCAGACAGGTCAATCCCCAAAATGAGGAGGTCGTCGAGTTAGCAGCAATTCCTTAATGGCTCTTGAATTCACATTTTTGTTTAAGTGATACTGATATTTCCTGGGTTGTCCATTTGGATTAGTCATTTTAACTTCAGCAACTACTTGATTTTTGTCATGTCAAGAGATTATACTGTTTCCCAAAGAGTAGAGATGGAAGAGCTGGTGTTTTGGTGATGGCATTTATTTGGCGTTTGGTTGTCTGATTGTGGAAATGATCCTCTTACCTTTAACATTTCCCGTTACTCTAGCATTTTCCTTGTTGAAGCATGTCAGGCATCTTCCTGGAGAGGGTTTGAAGTCCCCATCCATGAGGATGCAGGTGCAGCAGCATCAGGCACATTTAAAGTTTCAGACCTGGCCCTGCCTCCACTGAGCAAGGTGCTCTTGAGGCAAATCACTGTTCCCCCCATCTGTCAGTAGTGGGACTAGCAATATTTGTTTTTGGTATCCTGGTAAGTTGAAACAGGAAGGATAGTTCCTCAATCAATGTATACCGGGCTGTCTCACTGGGAAACCTCATAAAATGCATGTATCCGCATTTACTCATTCTCAAGAAGAGACTTAAAAGTGTTTAGTGTCAAAACACTGAGCCTATTAATCATTGTAAACATCATTATTTCTTAAATAACAGTAGTAATAATGCCACCAGTGATTGAGACATCATTGCTAGTGCTACTCAGCAGGGTTTGGTCTGTCTACTTTTTTAGTTTATATCTGCGTATATGTTTACTAGTTTCATGTTGCCCTAAAGCGAATATGTGAAGAAAAGTCTAATCTAAGGTTAAATTTAACTTTTAGGTCCACATTCCCTTAAACAGAAAAATGCGATCGAGCAAAATTAATCACTCTTACCCTCAGTTAGCTGATGCAACAAAGACATGAAGTGGCATCAAGTAAGACTTTCAAGTTCCTTCGAGATCACAGATGTAGGCAGGTGCTGCTCATCACCCTGGCTGAAGGGAAACAGCATGTCTGCCTGGGAAAGGCCGTCACCCGCTTCCCGCCCTTTCCTCTTCGTGCATAGCTGTTGTGTTTACCTAAATGCTTCATGAAGCGGGAGGCTGGGTTTATAGATGATATCTATGGGGAAATTGTTTTCTGAGTAGAACATATTTTTTTTCTACAGACTGGTGAACACTTGTTCCAGGGTTTAAAAAAACAGTGATTCTTGGTATTTAGTCTTCTTTCACTTGTGTTTAAAGAAGAGAATTAGTTTACCCAGAGAACATAGGAAAGAAGTGAGAAATTAGTATTTGAAAAATGTTTTGACTGCACTTTTAGAAGAATATGTAGTCTATACAAAATTGAAAATGTTTTTCATTATAGTAAATAGATTTATTACATTTGGATTTCTCTCATTGCTTTGGCAAATGCTTGTCAATTGTCCTCATATAGTTGGTGTGTGAACTGCTGAGCAGTCAGTATTGAAACATTCATGCATGCTCTTCCTAGACTACCTGAGCTGAGTTATGGTGAAGGATACAATTATAATGGCTCCAGACTCTCTGTACTTTAGATAAAAGGATCTGCTTGGTTTTAAAATGAATTCAGTTTCTGTTTTAAATAGCAATATAAAATAGTCTTTTTCCCCCCCAGATGTGAGGTAGAAAATCGATACCAAGGAAACCCTCTCAAAGGAACGTGTTATTGTAAGTGGTTTTGCAATTCTTATTTCTAGAAGCAAAGTAGTTCAGTAAAACTTCATTGTTTAAACTGGTTTGAGAATGATAAGTGCTATAAGACTATAGCAGCCACCAATGAAGTGTTCCCTGACTTGATATGTTTACATTCTGTTAAGTTTACTACATATAGGAGCACTATTTTAAGCCGTTTTAATTGTGTTTGGGGTTAACATTAATGTGTCCATAGCAGATAGCAGGAGAGAGTAGAGAGGCATGCATCTCTGTCTTTCCACGTTTATGTTCTCTTAAAATTTTATTTGCCATTACCTAGTTGGGGTCATCATATTTCGTGTTTTAGGATATAGATCAAAAACGGAATTCTTACAATATGGTTGAACTTTTTGTCATTCTGTCTGGAACTGATTTGTGTTAACCACCTTGGGGTGAAAGGTGAGTCTGTCAAGGTGACCAGGTTTTTATGGGTAAATGTGTTTTCTCTTTATGGGAGAATCCACATGGTAGACCAGAGTATGGGACCAGAAAAAAGGAGTTAATGTTATGGCATATCCATTGTAGTTATATACCTGCTGTACTGGGTTGAATAACATCCCTTCAAAATTCATGTCCACTTGGAACCTGTGAATGTGACTTGATATATATTTATAAAACTTCTAAAAGAAAACAAGAGAAAAACATCTTGACCTTGGGTGAGGAAAAGTTGTTGGATATGATTCTAAAAGCATAATTCATAAACAAAAAATAGACTAATGAAACTATGTAAAAATTTAAAACTTGTAGGAAAAAACCATCCAAAACATAAAAAGCCACAGACTAGAGAAAATATTGACACATCATCATATATTTGATAAAGAGTTTGTATCCAGAATACATGAGGAACTCTTACAACTGAATAAGACGACAATTCCAGTTAAAAACAGGCAAAGATTTGAAAAGACATTTCATGAAAGAAGGTATTACAGTGGCCAATAAGCACATTAAAAATGACTTAACATCATTAGTTATTTGGAATGGAGATACTAAAACCACAGTCAGATACAGCCCTAAAGTGATTAGAATCCAACGCTACTGCCATGACTTTGTAGAAGACAGTGGTAATCTCTTGTCTGCTTCTGCTTTCAGTCTGTTGCAGTACATCTTTTTGGTTAAACACATGAAAAAAACCTGGCCTTACCAGACATGCAGTTGGAAAAGGGTATAGTAATGCCCTTTTAATAGCCTTTTCAGATAATTACGGATGTTACTTGATAATTATGCTGAAACTGGACAACTGGTCATTTCTTTAAAGCGGTTTGATGGGTTAACCCAAATAAAATAATACTGCCCACTGACTTGATTTTCTTTGAGGAACCTGGGTACAGCTGAGTTAAAGTGCTTTCCTCGTTACTTAATTTATAAGAAAAGCAGCCTGTATCTCTAAAGACCTGTTCTATTTTGTGTGTGTGTGTTTAGTTTTTAAATATGCATTTCTTTCTTTCCATAGATACTCTTCTTATTGACTATCAGTTCACCTTTAGTCTATCCCAGGAAGATGACCGCTATTACACAGCTATCAATTTTGTGGCTACTCCTGATGAAGTAAGATTTTTTAAAGTCTTCCTATTTTGTTTTGAATTTGTATGGATCTTTTTCTTGGTCATTATGGATAGAAGTACTGCCTTAACAGTACTCTCCAGACTGGAGTACACGAGATGATCTCTAGAGGTATAGGAAAGAAATGTTAGAATCGGCCGGGCACGGTGGCTCACGCTTGTAATCCCAGCACTTTGGGAGGCCGAGGTGGGCGGATCACGAGGTCAGGAGATCGAGACCACGGTGAAACCCCGTCTCTACTAAAAATACAAAAAAATTTGCCAGGCGTGGTGGCGGGCGCCTGTAGTCCCAGCTACTTGGAGAGGCTGAGGCAGGAGAATGGCGTGAACCCAGGAGACGGAGCTTGCAGTGAGCCGAGATCGCGCCACTGCACTCCAGCCTGGGTGACAGAGCGAGACTCCGTCTCAAAAAAAAAAAAAAAAAAGAAATGTTAGAATCTACGTTATCTCCTTTCCACATAAAAGGCAAAAGTGGTGTTAATAAGATTACCAGCATCTTAGACACAGACTGACATTGATTCCACACATACTTACTCTGCCTGTCAGCCCATCGCGACCTCATACAGAAAGGGGACTCCACCATCAGAGGGCAGATAGCAGAGCCTGGATTTACTCTCTCTAGAGTGACCAGAGGCTTAAAGACACTGCTGATTGAAATGCCAATGATGCAGCCCCAATCAGACAGCAAGGGAGGGGACACTTCTGCTCCTAGAGTGAGTTCTTAGCCTCATTAGGAGGCAAAACAGCAAAGGCTTAGTTGGGTCCATTAAGAAGTTAGCCAGGAATAATTTAAATTGTTAAAATATGTATGTAAAATGTGGATTTTTTTTATCTGCTGTCATTAACGATGAAGCCCAACCTGCCTTAAGGTATTACCTAGTGGTGGAAGGAAGGCCACACTGCGTGACATTTAAAACTGAAGCATCCAGAACACGAAGATGCACCTGTACAGTTTCTTCAATGAAATATAAAGCCATGCAGTACCCACTTCAGTATTTAAAGAAATTTTGCTAAACTTAATGGTAAATTATTTAGGAACTTCCTTGGAGATTTCTTACTTCTCATGAACATACACAAAGCCATTTACCATTATAAAATTCCATTGACAATAAATGTGACAAATAATACATGGAAAACAGTATGGCAGTAAGCCAAAGTATATTGCTTTGTTAACAAATGTTATCTATAAACATTGCTAAATTTAATTTTAAAAGTAGAACAAAGTCTATAGTGTGGTATGTTTACTATACAAGTAAATGAAAATAGGATTTGTTTTTAATATTCTATTTCAATGATAAAATTAAGAAAAAATATACTAGAAAAGATACATTCTCAAAAGTAAATTGCTTTTTAAGTAAAAATAATAAATTACTTTAAATGAATTATTTTATGGAAAAACTATAGGTATTAACATATCATCTGAGTGGCTGTATAGACTGGAATTTTTTTCTTAAAGATTTTAGAATTAAGATTATAACAAAAGTACCACATATGAAATGTATTCACTGCCTCATAAGCAAGCGTTTGAAGTGCTCGAAATCTTTCAGGATGTACTTGATGCCATTAATTTCATTAAAAAAATAAATATAGTAGAATCTTTGTAATACTTCTTAACCAGGTGGGAAGTAACCATGAAAGTATTTGGACCTTTCTGGATTTCCCAGTTTATCTTACAACAGAATACTTACTAGAGTTATCCAAATGCATACGTTCTTTCTTCTATAAAAGTACAAGGATTTTAAGTTTATTGATTCTTTCTGTGGAAAGACATATAGTTGACCCTTGAGCAATACAGGTTAAAACTGTGAGGATCCACTTATACGCAGACTTTTTTCAACCAAGCGTGGAATGAAAATATAGTATTTGCAAGATGTGAAACCTGAGTATACGGAGGGTGGACTTTTCATATGCAAGGGTTCTAAGGGCAGACTGCGGACTGGAGTATGTATGTGTGGATTTGGGCATGCTCAGGGGGTCCTGGAACCGATGACCCACGTATACCAAGGGATGACTGTAATTGTTAGTTGTGTGCTGCCAGCAAATACTGAATACAAATAAGTAAACACTTGAGCTGTCCTTTCAAGATGAAGGTGAAGTCTTATCAGTAAATGAGAAGGTAAATGCTTTGTGAGAGAAACTTCTGGTTTAATGATCACGTTTTAAAAATAGCTGTTTGGAAATGTTTCCATTATTGTGATTTTGCGCTATTAAAATGATCAAAACAACACCCTTAAAAATCTTATTCTAACTTCTCTTAAGATCTTTTAAAAATGAATAATTTCAGTACAGTTGGATGCATCTGTAAAAGATAAAAATATTGATTAGTTTGCAAAAATAATTGTTTGACCCCAGTTAAGAGATGTACTAATCAAATTTCAGTTTGACTAATTATTAATGTTGTAATTTACCTAACGTCACCAACAGTACACTTCCTCCATTGGCTTAACAGATTCCTCAGCAATATCTTTATTAGTCATTAAGACCAAGGATCAAAATAAGTTAGATTAGCCCTGTGAACTGCTATATCTCTAAGTGGTAGACAGGGTTTTCAAAACTAAGAAGCCATACTCAATCGTATTTCTCTTGAAGTAATAGTAAGAGAAAAATATTTTTCAAATCATGAATATAATAGAATTATTTTATAAATTAAGTACATTTCAGCTCTATATGCCTTTTTTAAAGGCTGTTTCCAGTTTTGGAGAAGTTTTACACTGTATGTAATCTATGAGTTTAGAATTATATGGGTTTCAGTTATAAATAAATATAATTTAGGCCACTTGATCAAGTGTTTTATTGGTAGGAGTGAACTTCAGACATTTGAAAACAGCTGCCCAGAGAATCCTTAGGAGGGTGATTCCCCAACACAGGTCAGAAGATGCAAATCATTGTGCTCTGATAGGGGTCTTTTTAAAAGGCACTTTCTCATGCAGTTAGGCATTTGATAAAGCATTAAATTATGTATACTTTAATGGGAGGGAATAAAATTGTATTGGGATATATTGCTTGTATTAAGGAAAATTGGTTAGAAATTTTGCTAACTCTTCTGTGAGTTTCTCTAAAGACATCATAAAATATTTGTGATTAAGAACGTTTAGAGGAGTAAACTATTGCTTTATTTTAAAATCTAGAATCTGTTTTAATTAATTTTCTAATAATTTGTACCTCTCATCAGCAAAACAGGGATTTGGACATGTTCATCAATGCCTCCAAGAATTTCAACCTCAACATCACCTGGGCTGCCAGTTTCTCAGGTAAAGACATACCTAGAGAAGACCCCCCATATGGAGGTGTGATAGATTAAGAAACATAATATAGGAATTGAGAAAGCGAGCTCAGGAGACAGATGGGTTTGAAACCCACCCTTGCCACTTACTAGCTATGAGACCTTGAACAAGTATCTAAATCCCTCTCTAAACCTTAGCATTATTTTATTCATCTGTAAAGTGAGGATAATGATACTTACCTCTTAGAACTGTTGTATAGATTAAATTAGGTTATACCTACCAGAGCTTGCTGTGATGTCAGGCTCAGTGTGTGGTTACTACCCTAACCCACCACCACCGTTTCTGTTCTTGCTGTGGCCACTGGTACTACCATCATTGTTTACATCCGTGCTTCGGAAGTGAAAAATTCAAATGACTCGTTTCAGTAAATGAAAACATTTTAAATAAAATGAGATTTTAGTAGGTGCAGAGAAATGTAACTTGGGAATTACATCAAACTCTAAAAGCACAGCTCTTGCTGTCTGCCTTACTGTGATTCACTGAAGATCTACTGTATAGAAAATCTAAAGAAATAAAGGATGAAGGCCACGTGCTGTGGCTCATGCCTTTAATCTCAACACTTTGGGAGACTGAGGCAGGAGGATTGCTTGAGCTCAGGAGTTTAAGACCAGCCTGAGCAACATAGTGAGACCCTGTCTACAAAAAAAAAAAAAAAAGAAAACCAGGTGTGGTGATTCATACCTGTAATGCCAACTACTCAGGAGGCTGAGATGAGAGGATCACTTGAGCCCAGTGGTTGGAAGTTGCACTGAGCCATGATCGTGCCATTGCACTCCAGTGTGGGCAAACAGAGCAAGATCCCATCTCTTTAAAAAAAAGAAAAAAAAAGAAAGAAAGAGAAAAGGATAATCACTACTTAACTTGATAACTCAACAAGTAGATATGGGTTTGAAATTTGTCCATTAAATTTACTTGCACCGTGCTGTTAGGCAAGTTACTTAAGGTTTCTGAGCCAGTTTCCTCATGTATAAAGTAGGATAGTAAAAAACACCATCCTGGCAGGGCGTGATAGCTCATGTCTGTAATCCCAGCACTGTGGGAAGCCAAGATGGGCAGATCACCTGAGGTCAAGAGTTTTGAGACCAGCCTGGCCAACATGGTGAAACTCCATCTCTACTAAAAATACAAAAATCAGCCAGGCGTGGAGGCGCGTGCCTGTAATCCCAGCTACTCAGGAGGCTGAGGTAGGAGAATCGCTTGAACCTTGAAGGTAGAGGTTGCTGTGAGCCAAGATCACGCCACTGCACTCCAGCTTGGGTGACAGAGTGAAACTCCATCTCAAAAAAAAATAAAAAAAAAACCACCTTCCCAAGTAGAGTGATGTGGGAATTAAATGAGATAATAAATGAAGTACTCAATATAGTGCTTGAAATGTGGTAAATGGTAACTATATTTTATCATTATTATTATTACAATACTGAGTTTTTTTATCAAAAACACAAACCAATTAGAGTGATGCAAAATAAGAATATTGCCTTGTGCATGCCACTTATGTTTATCATCTTAAAACATTGTGTAGAATTTGAGAAAAGTTCAGAAACTCGCAATGAGGAGAGACTTTTAAGAAAAAGTCTGAATTATCAGAGTATTTGGAGAAAGGCAACATCGCCAGGCATGTGAAAGATTTGCAATGAGCCGGGCAGTGGCTCATGCTTGTAATCCCAGCACTTTGGGAGGCTGGGGCAGGTGGATTACCTGAGGTCAGGAGTTCAAGACCAGCCTGACCAACATGGTGAAATCCCATCCCTACTAAAAATACAAAATTAGCTGGGTGTGGTGGGGCGTGCCTGTAATCCCAGCTACTTGGGAGGCTGAGGCAGGAGAATTGCTTGAACCTGGGAGGCGGAGGTTGCTGTGACCGAAGGTTGCATCATTGCACTCCAGCCTGGGCAACAAAAGTGAAACTCCATCTCAAAAAAAAAAAAAAAAAAAAATTGCAGTGAGTGTCTCAATGAAGACCTGATAATGTGGGCTGTAGTCACAGGGTCTAACTCAGACATGGAAAAATGTCCATTTCATTACTCTTTATCGGCACTTGAATTCCTGGCTAAGGGAGAATGTGGAACGTTGAAGGACTCTCTGGGAATAGGATGGAGTTATACCAGATTAGGAGGACTTAAATACTGTGGTAGCTGGCGGTAGAAGGGAGGACTGAGTGACCCCTTGAGCCCCTCTTCCCTGCTACTGTGGGTTAGGCAGTGAGAAGTACATCAGCATTACTGGCATGGGAGTCTGGCGCATTGCCAAGGAGGTGTAAAGAGGAAATGCAAAGGAATTGAAGTGGTGTGGACAAAGTGAATGCCAGTGCTTGTTAATAGGATTCTAGTGGTATCTGTATTTTCATGATCATGTGTGTCGCCTGTTTGGGGGTGGCGCAAGGGTGGAAGGGAGTTACATGGATTCCTGGTAAAACCATTTTTTTTTTCTTTTTTTTTTTTTTTGAGATGGAATTTTTCTCTTGTTGCCCAGGCTGGAGCGCAATGGCGCAATCTTGGCTCACCGCAACCTCTGCCTCCTGGGTTCAAGCGATTCTCCTGCCTCAGCCTGCTGAGTAGCTGGGATTACAGGCATGCGCCACCACGCCTGGCTAATTTTGTATTTTTAGTAGAGACGGGGTTTCTCCATGTTTGTCAGGCTGGTCTCGAACTCCTGACCTCAGGTGATCCACCCACCTCGGTCTCCCAAAGTGCTGGGATTACAGATGTGAGCCACCGCACCCGGCCGGTAAAACCATTTTGCTTAGGGACATAGGCTTTTGTATATCAGCCTGCCCAGCTTTAAATCTTATCTCCATTTCTTGCTGGCTGTGTGACTTGAGGGAAGTTACTTAATTTCTCTGAACCTCAATTTCCCAGTCTGTAAATGAAGATAATAATAGGGCAGCTGTGAGGATTAAATGAGATTGAGCTCTTAAAGGCTATTACTGGAACACAGGAAATGTTTGATAAATGCTGTTGTCCTTATTATTAATGAGGCCAGATTCTGTTCTCCCCCTAGCCCCCCCAAAAATGTCTCTTCTCTTTCATGTTTTTCTTTTAACAGCTGGAACCCAGGCTGGAGAGGAGATGCCTGTTGTTTCAAAAACCAACATTAAGGAGTACAAAGATAGTTTCTCTAATGAGAAGTTTGATTTTCGCAACCACCCAAATATCACTTTCTTTGTTTATGTCAGTAATTTCACCTGGCCCATCAAAATTCAGGTAAGAAGAGGCTTTTGGTCTCATACCTGCAAAGGTGGTGAAATCTCTTTAGTAAGACTAAATTTGCTAATTTGGAGCTTGTGGTAAATGAGATGTGCAATGTGGCTTTGCCTTTGTAATGTGTATGGCAGAGGAGTGCTGAGCACATGCATGCTACACAGAAGATTGGAGTGGGGATGGACCGTATCACTCACGAAAGATATTTGCAAAAGCACTGTTGAAAGCAAGTTGGCATGTAACAGATTTGGTCGTTATAAACGTATTCACTTCTTCAGTGAGCATTTGCCATGTGAAAGCCTGTAGGGCTACACAAAGAACTTCAATTCTAGAGTAAGGTGGATGTAAGTGAAACAAACCCACATATAATGAGTGAAAGCCAGAGTGTGGAAAGTGACATGAGATGATCCCAGAAATGCTATCAAAGTTTAAAGGAGGACAAATGGGGAGACTATGTTGAAGAACATCAGCCTTGTTGTCAGACAGAGGTGGTTTGATTCCTGGCTCCTATACAAATCATAAAGCCTTTCCAAGTCTCCAGTTCTCTGTGCATGTGACCTGAAGGGTAGTTGTAAGGGGCTGTGCGGCTGCTGCAGTGTCTTGTTGTCAGCCTGCTCCTTTCCTCTGTTCCCAGGGGGCCAGTGTACTCCCTCTTGTCCGAGACCCGTGGCCCCATTTTAGCTTTTTATCCTCATGTGCCCTGGGGCCTTTCCTCAATACCTTCTGCTTCTTACCTTCTTCATTTAGGTGAATGTGGAGGTTAGGGATAGGTGGGCTTTCAAGGACTGGTTCACCTTTAACCATGGAAGCATGGTCACTGGATGGAGGCTGTTGCCGTTTGCCAATGTTCAGAAGCATAATCAACCTCAGAAGCAAGTCATCACAAACATATGAAAAAAGTTCAACATCACTGATCATTAGAGAAATGCAAATCAGAACCACAGTGAGATACCATCTCACACCAGTCAGAATGTCTATTATTAAAAAGTCAAAAAAGAACAGATGCAGGCAAGGCTGTGGAGAAACAGGAACGCTTTTACACTGTTGGTGGGAGTGTAAATTAGTTCAACCATTGTGGAAGACAGTGTGGCACTTCTTCAAAGACCTAGAGGCAGAAATACCATTTGACCCAGCCATCCCATTACTGGGTGTATATCCAAAAGAATATAAATCATTCTGTAACAAAGATACATGCACATGTATGTTCATTGCAGCACTATTCACAGTAGCAAAGACATGGAATCAACCTAAATGCCCATCAGTGATAGACTGGATAAAGAAAATGTGGTACATGTACACCATGGAATATTATGCAGCCATAAAAAGGAATGAGGTCATGTCCTTTGCGGGGACATGGATGGAGCTGGAGGCCATTATCCTCAGCAAACTAATGCAGGAACAGAAAACCAGGTACCACATGTTCTCACTCATAAGTCGGAGCTGAGAACACATGGACACATGGTGGGGAACAACACACACTGGGGCCTGTTGGAGGGTGATGGGGAGGAAGGAGAGCATCAGGAATAATAGCTAATGGATGCTGGGCTTATTACCTAGGTGATGAGATGATGTGTGTAGCAAACCACTATGGCACACGTTTACCTATGTAACCTGTACATCCTGCACATGTACCCCTGAACTTAAAAATTAACAACAACAAAAAAAGCAAGTTATCACTCATCAATTAGGATGCCTTGGGACTGTAACTAAAGAACAGTTGATCTTTCCATTCTGGAAATATGGAGGACAAAAACTATGTTGTAGTTTTTCTCACCACCCTCTCTCCTTTTTCCTGTCTCCATGGTCTAAGATTTGTTAATCCTCTCATCGGCTTCTCCCTTTGCCCTTGCATTCTCCCGGTGTCCCTCCTCAGCCAGTCTTGTAAGCATCAGCCACGCTTCCTATTCCTGTTTTCTCTTGTCTAGTCACACATCTGCTCACAATGGTCTGGCCTCTTCCCTCACCACATCCTGAAACTGTCCTGTCATAGTGGGCCCCAGTGATGGAATTTTTCAGTCCCCTTTTTCTCTCATTGCATGGCTTTGAATCATCATCTTTCTTGTCTTCCTGGATTTTTCTTTCCCTCATTCTCTGGCCAGTCTTTTTAGGGAATCCTCTTCCTCTTCCTCTTCCTTAAACACTAGGCTTGTCTAGGATTCAGACCTGGTCCTTTTCTCTCGTCACTCTGTTTCCTGCATGTGGGACTTGTGGTGCCACATCTATTCTGGTGATTCTCAGTGCTGTCTCCAGACCAGCACTGGCAGTTGCTGCCTGGACAGCCCTACCTGGGTAGTCAAAGCTCCCTGCGTTCGGTGCATATTCCTTCTTGTGATCTTAGCCCCAGACTTCCATGCTTCCTTTCTCTATAAACAGCACCACCATCACAAGCTGTTGCACAAGCTAGGGCCTGATGATCATTTGCATTCCTGGGATAAACCCAACTTGAGCATGACGTATCATTTCCTTACTTTACACGTTGTTGGATTCAATTTGCTAATATTTTGGTTAGAATTTTTATCTATTTCATGAGTAAGAATGTCTGATAATTTTCCCTTCCTGTCCTTGTTACACTTTTGGCATCATGTTAAACTAACCCTTAATAATTAGAATTTGAGGAGTTTTCACTCTTTCTCATCTCTGGAGAAGATATAAGATTAGAGTTAACTGAACCTCAAGTACTTGGTAGCTCTCTCCTATAAAATCATTTGATCCTAGTGTCTTATTTGTGGAGATATTTTTTAGCTGCTGATTCAGCTTCTTTAATAGTTATAGGATATTTTGAGTTTCCTCTTTATTTGATTCACTTTTTAATATTTTTTCTAGGTTTTTATATCATGTTTTTAAATGTATTTTTAATTTTACTTTTTAAATTGATACATAATTGTATGTATTTATGAGGTACATGAGATATTTTGATACATGCATACAATGTATAATGATCAAATAAGAGTAATTAGGATATCCATCACCTCAAACATTTATCATTTCTTTGTGTTGAGTACATTTCACATCTCCTAGCTATTTTGAAATAATAAGTTATTGCTAACTATAGTCATAATGACTATTGTGCTATTGAACACTAGAACTTATTCCTTGTAACTCTATTTTTATACCCATTAACCTCTATCTCCCCAGCCCCCCAGCAGCTGGTAACCACCATTCTACACTCTACCTCCATGAGATCAGTTTTTTTAGCTCTCACATCTGAATGAGAAAACATATCTGTCTTTGTGTGCCTGGCTTGTTTCACTTAACATAATGACCTCTAGTTCCATTCATGTTGCTGCAAAGGACAGCATTTCATTCTTTTTGTGACTTAATAATATTTCATTGTATAATATAGACAACATTTTATTTGTCCATTCATTTGTTGATGGACACGTAGATTGATTCCATGTCTTCACTCTTGTGAATACTGCTGCAATAAACATTTAGAGCATGCAGTATCTCTTCAGTATACTGATTTTCTTTCTTTTGGATATATACCCAGCAGTGGGATTGCTGGATCATGTGGTGGATCTATTATGAGCAATCTTCATACTGTCTTCCATAGTGGCTGTACTAAATAATTTACATTCCCACTGGCAGTGAACTAGTATCCTCTTTCTCTGTATCCTCGCCAGCATCTGTTATTTTGTCTTTTTAATAATAGCCATTTTAACTGGGATGAGATGATTTCTCATTATGGTTTTGATTTGCATTTGCCTGATGATTACTGATGTTGAGATTTTTTTCATATGCCTGTTGGCCATTTGTATGTCTTCTTTGGACAAATGTCTATTCAGATCATTTGCCCATTTTTAAATCAGGTTTTTTTTCTATTGAGTTGTTTGAATTGCTGGTATATTCTGGTTATAAATCCCTTGTTGGAAGGATAGTTTCCACATATTTTCTCCCATTCTATGAGCTGTCTCTTCACTCTCTTGTTTCCTTTGCTTTGTAGAGCTTTTTGGCTTGATATAGTCCCATTTGTCAATTTTTGCTTTTGTTGCCTGTGAGTTCGACGTCTTACACAAAACATCTTTGCCCAGACCAATGTCCTGAAGGATTTTCCCAATATTTTCTTCAAGTAGTTTTATGGTTTTAGGTCTTATACTTAAGCCTTTAATCCATTTAAATTTGATTTTTGTATGTGGTGGGAGAGAGGGGCCTAGTGTTATTTTTCTGCACATGGATATCCAGTTTTCCCAGCACCATTTATTGAAGAACCTGTCCTTTCCCCCACTGAATATTCTTGACTCCATTATTGAAAACCAGTTGGCTGTGAATATGTGGATTTATTTCTGAGTTCTTTATTTTGTTCCACTGGTCTGTGTATCTGTTTTTATGCTGGTGTCATGCTGTTGTGGGTACTATAGCTTTGTAGCATATTTTGAAGTAAGGTGATATGATGCCTCCAGTTTTGTTCTTTTTGCTCAGAAATGCTTTGGTTGGCTGAGTACAGCGGCTCATGCCTATAATCCCAGCACTTTGGGAGGCCGAGGCTGGCAGATCACCTGAGGTCAGGAGTTCGAGACCAGCCTGGCCAACATGGCAAAACCCTGTCTCTAATAAAAATACAAAAATTAGCCATGTGCAGTGGTGGGTGCCTGTAATCCCAGCTACTTGGGAGGCTGGGGCAGGAGAATCTCTTGAAGCCGGGAGGAGGAGGCTGCAGTGAGCCAAGATTGAGCCACTACACTCTACCCTGGGCAAACAGAGCGAGACTCTGTCTCAAAAAAAAAAAAAAAAGGAAAAAAAAAGAAAGAAATGCTTTGGCCATTTGAGCTCTGCTGTGGTTCCATACAAATTTTAGGATTGTTTTTTCTATTTCTCTGAAGAATGTCATTGGTGTAGAGATTACATGGAATCTGTAGGTAGCTTTTGGTAGTATGGTTTTTTTCACAATATTAATTATTTCAGTCCACAAACGTCATGTCTCTTTCCATTTTTTTGTGACCTCTTCAATTTCTTACATCAGTGTTTTATAGTGTTCCTTGTAAAGAGGGCTTTCACCTCCTTGGTTAAATTTATTCCTACGGTCGTTTTTGGAAGTTTTTAAAAAATCTATCGAGAATGGGATTGCTTTCTTGATTTCTTCTTCTGCTAGTTCGTTGCTCCTATATAGAAATGCTTCTGATTTTTGTGTTTTGATTTTGTATCCTGCAACTTTACTGAGTTTGTCAGTCCTCAGTTTTTCGGTGGAGCTTTTAGGGTTTTCTGTATATAAGATTATATCATTTGCAAATAGGGACACTTTGACTTCCTCCTTTCAGTTTGGATGCCCTTTATTTCTTTTTTTTGCCTAGTTGCTCTGGTCAAATATGTTGATAACTTGTTGATGCTGTCCTCTAATCCTCCCAGCATCTGTGTTCATGAAACGCTTTGTTGTATTCCAATGTTGATAGCATTATTCACAATAACCAAAATGTGGAAACAACCCAAATATCTATCAGTGGATGAATGGATAAACAAAATGTGGTGTGTGTGTGTGTGTGTGTGTGTGTGTGTGTATATGTGCGTGCATGTGTGTGTGTATATAAAATAAAATGTTATTCAGCATTAAAAAGGAATGAAATTCTGATACACGCGACAACACAAGTGAACCTTGAAAACATGCTAAGTGAAATAAGCTAGTTGCAAGAGGACAAATATTGAATGATTCCACTTAACATGAAATATCTAGAGTACACAGATTCTTAGAGACAGAAAGTGGATTGGAGGTTACCAGCAGCTAGGGGGAGTGGGAAATAGGGAATTACTGCTTCATGGTTATTAAAGAGTTTCCCTTTGGGGTGATGAAAAAGCTTTGGAAGTAGGTAGTGATATTGGTTGCACAGAATTGTGAATGTAATTACTGCCACTGATTTGTACACTTAAAAATGGTTTGATTTTATGTTATATCTTACTACAATAAAAAAAGTCTTTAAAAATCACAGCAAGATGTTTTTGTAGATATAGACAAGCTTATTCTGAAATTTATATGAAAGGGCAAAAGTTCTAGAATAGCTATAACAATTTAGAAAAAGAAGAATAAAATGGGAAGAATCAACCTACCCAATGTTAAGGCTTACTATCTAGGTACAGTAATCAAGACATTGTTTCAGGTGGAGGTGTAGACACACAGATCAATGGGATAGGCTGATCTATAGATCCCAGAAATAGAACCACATAAATATGTCCAACTGATTAGGACTTGATTTTGTTTTTGGTGTTTTTTTTTGAGACAGGGTCTCACTATGATGCCCAGGCTGGTCTTGACTCCTGGGCTCAAGTAACCCTCTCACCTCAGCCTCCTGAGTAGCTGGGATTACAGGTGCACACCACCACGCTAGTTCCAGCTGATTTTTTTTTTTTTTTTTTTTTTTTTGGTCTCAAAAACTTTGTCGCCCAGGCCAGAGTGCAGTGGTGCAGTCACAGCACACTGCAGCCTCAACCTCCCTGGCTGAACTGATCCTCCTGCCTCAGCCTCCCAAGTAGCCAGGACTACAGGCGCATACCACCATGCCTGGCTAATTCTTTTTTTTTTTTTCTTTTTTCTTTTTGGTAGAGATGGGATCTCCCTATGTTGCCTAGACTGGCCTCAAACGCCTGGGCTCAAGTGATCCTCCCGCCTTGGTCTCCCAAAGTGCTAAGATTACAGACATGAGCCGTTGCACCCAGCCCCCAGCTGATTTTTGACAAAGGCGCTGCTGCAAAGGCAATTCAATGAAGAAAGGACAGCCTTTTAACAAATAGTGCTAGAGCAGTTGGACAACCATAGGCAAACAAAGGAATCTCTAAATCTCACATCTTGTATAAAAATTAACTCAATATTGATCACAGATCTAAATGTAAAACATAAAACTATAAAACTTTAGAAAAAAATATAGGAGAAAATCTTTGAATCCCAAAATGAAACAAAAGGTTTTTAGACTCAGTACTGAAAACATGATTCATAAAAGGAAAACTTGATAAACTGGACCACATAAAACCAAAAGTTTTTGCTCTGTGAAAAACCCTGTTATGAAGATGAAAAGGCAAGCTATGGACTGGGAGAAAATATTTGCAAACCATATTTCTGGGAAAGCACTTGAATCTAGAATATAAGAACTCTCAAAACATAACAGTAAACAAACAAACAATTCAGTTAGAAAATGGGCAAAAGACATGAATAGACATGTAACCAAAGAGGATATACATATGGCAAATAATGACAAAAGATGATCGGCATCAATAACCATTAGAGAGGCCGGGCGTGGTGGTTCACGCCTGAAATCCCAGCACTTTGGGAGGCCAAGACAGGCAGATCACCACTTGAGGTCAGGAGTTCAAGACCAGCCTAGCCAACATGGCAAAACCCCGTCTCTACTAAAAATACAAAAATTAGCCAGGCATGGTGGCACATGCCTATAGTCCCAGCTACTCAGGATGCTGAGGCAGGAGAATCACTTGAACCTGAGAGGCAGAGGTTACAGTGAGCTGAGATCATGCTACTGCACTCCAGCCTGGGCGACGGAATGAGACTGCCTCTCAAAATAAAAATAAAATAACCATTAAAGAAACACAAATTGAAAGCACAGTACACACCTATCAAAATGACTAAAATTAAAAATAGTAGTAACACCAAATATTGGAGAGAATGGGGAAAGATTGGATCACTCATACATTGTTGGTGGGAATATAAGATGGTACAGTCACTCTGGAAAATACCTTGTCTGTTTCTTAAAAAACTAATGTTATACTTATCCTATAACCCAGCAATTGCATTCCTAGGCATTTATCCTAGAGAAATGAAAACCAGTGTTCTCACAAATATCTGTACACCAGTGTTTACAGCACTTGAAAGCAATATTTAACAGCTTTATTTATAATAGCCCAAAACTGGAAACAAGCCAAATATTCCTCAACAAATGAATGCTTAAATAAATGATGCTACATACACACCATGGCCTAATACCCAGCAACAAAAAGAAATGAACTATTGATATACAGAAACACAACAAATTTGATAAATCCCAAGCAAATTTTGCTGATTGAAAAAGAAAATCTTAGAAATTTATATACTGCATGATTGCGTTTATGTAACATTTGAAAATGAAAATTTTAGATCTTGTATACCTATGCACATATTGAATATGTATCCTGAAGCTTCAAATTTCTCTGACTTCTTAGGACTCTGATCTCTAGACCCTGTTTTAAAGGAGCTTATCTGATTAGGTCAGGCCTACCCACACAGGAGGAGGGAAGATACAGAGCGTCCCCATCAAGAGGTGGAAATCTTGGGAGCATTCTTAGAATTCTCCCTGCCATAGGCTACATTTGGAATAGAGCTTGCAGGGGTTTCAGTTTCTCCAATCCGAAAGAGGTTGAGCTCTAGGTTCCAGTCAGTATAATTTCAGTTTGGCAACATCTCCTGACATTATTAAGATATAGATTATATATATTTGTTAGGTTATTTTCATGTAAAACACTTGATTAGGGTTCTAGTAAATAAAATTTATTTACTCATTTTAAGTTGAGATTGTTTTTGTACTGACATACCTCTCCATATTCTCAATCTAATTGAACATCATGCTTTGTTGCTTATAGCTGACAAATGATTAATACTTTTTAGATTCTTAGTGAAAATCTTGACTTATGCTGCTGACACTTTTCCCAGTCTGTGCCTAAAGCAGGCTTTTGTGCTGGAGATAGCCATACTTGTTGCCAATGCCGAGTTTTAGTTTTTTTCCTCCCAGTTCCCTATTGCTCCACCCTCTGAAAGTCACTGAAATGGTTTTAGAGCTTTCATTCTAGAGGGAGCTCTTCCCCACACTTACTTCTAAGAAGTAATAATTTTAAGTTTCATAATCAAGGAGATGTTGATTTTCTTCCTGGTTTTTTGGTGCTCCTTATCTGTTCTGGATCACTAACTTAAGATCCACTTATGAACGCTGCATTCAGGAGCACTTGTGAAAATAAACGATGGCATGCCCACCATTTAGTTTGCCAAGCTTTCCTTGAAAACGCAGGTAAGTTCTATTGCAAATGTGTCTTTTTGCTGTTTGGTACAAATGACTGCACTATTCACTGTGACTAGACCCGTGTCACCGTGTGTTCTCAGTCCTCTCACGAGATCCTGGTTGACACTGGTTCTCTCTGCTTTGGGGACCGTATCTGGCTGTGCGCTATGTGGAGGGCTGAGCTCATGTCTTCCTGGGTGAATACATCATGTTCTCAACAAGGGCTGCGTGTTTCTTTATTGCCGTTTTTTCCCCAGAGACTTAGCTTTTCTAGGTGTGTAGTAGCATGGCTCTTAAATACACACATTTAGCAGCTGTGCAAATTCAGTAAAAGTGGAGAGACTTATTTAAGGAAGAGAGTAGGGAAATGTCTAAATAGTGTAGTGTAGGCCATTCAGTTAAATTTCAGTATGGCTTTCAATGCAGGCAAAGCCGTTTTGCCTTTGATTCTCATTTTTTAAATGAGATTTTAAAAATTGAGATTCTCATTTTTTTAAAGCAGAGTAACTGAGGAAATCTAATTCTCTACTTGGAAATTTGTGTAAGCATTGGGGCTTTAAAAATGGTAATACTAAACTCAAGTTCCTTCACTCTGAACCAATCCCAGGATTCTTTTCCATAATTAGGAACAGATCAAAACCTATAACTGCTGAGGGAATGTGGAACTGACTATAAAAATCTTTGTAGATGCAGCTAAAAAACAAACAAAACCCACAGACTGAAAAGTCCTGTTTCTGGGAGGGTGGCGGGTGTGTTGGGGCCGGTTGTGCCTGTTTTTTGATCGGTTGTTCCTGTGGGTGAGCACCCTTCCCTCTGCGCCTGCTTTCTGAAAGCTATCCTAGTTGTTCTCCCCAGTAAGCTGGGGCTCAGGCGGCTTCAGCTATGTCCATAGTTTGGGGGGGTGGGGGGTAGGTATTCAAGATAGGAGATGGATGGGCAGAAAGTGTGTGAGGTGGGAAGGTGGGGTGGTGAGGCCCTGGCTTGTTCCCGACTCTGCAACAGAGGTTGTTACTGTAATGTGGAGCTAATATAGAAACTGTCTGCATGCTGGGTGTTTCATCTACTGTTTTATGTAAGAGGCCAGTGTTCACAAGTAAGGGCAACACAGAATTGGTATTGAGAACTGGGCATTCATTTAGATTTTAGAGTTCTGTTTATGGGTGCTAACAGGATCGCTATACTGAGCAAGGGATGTGTGAAACTTTTGTTCACTTGGATGTGCTTTTTTTCTTATAACAGCTTTATTGAGACATAATTTACATACCATACAGTTCACTCATTTAAAGTACACAATTCAGTGGTTTTCAGTATATTCACAGAATTGTGCAGCCACCCGTCACCACAGTCAATTTTAGAATATTTTCATCACTTCCAGAAGAAGCCCCTTAGCAGTCAGTCCCCATTCCTCCCTCTTCTGGCAACCCCCAGTCTGTATTTCCTGTCTCTATGGATTTGCCTATTCTGGACATTTTATATAAATTGAGTCACATGATATGCTGTCACTTAGCATAATGTTTTCAAGGTTCACCCGTGTTTAGTGTGTTTCAGTACTTATTCCTTGTCATAGCCGAATAATATTCCTTATATGTATATACCACATTTTGTTTATCCATTTTTCTATTGATGGATACTTGGGTGGTTTTCACTCTTTGGCTATTATGAATAGTGTCAGATATACTTTTAATGTTTATATTTATTGTATAATAACAATGCGTATCTATACCTCCTGGTGTTAGTTATCTGTATCTTAAGAGTTTTAAGAATTATAAAGTCATGCTGTAATTCTAGCACTTAGGGAAGCCGAGGCAGGCAGATCGCTTTAGCTCAGGAGTTTGAGACCAGGCTGGGCAACATGGTAAAACCCTGTCTCTACTAAAATACAAAAAATTAGCTGGGCGTGGTGAAGTGTTCCTGTAGTCCCAGCTACTCGCAAGGCTGAGGCACGAGAAT
>NW_026652296.1:33107492-33275978 GCF_009828535.3 Hylobates moloch
TTGCAAAAATTTTCTCCCATTCTGTAGGTTGCCTGTTCACTCTGATGGTAGTTTCTTTTGCTGTGCAGAAGCTCTTTAGTTTAATTAGATCCCATTTGTCAATTTTGGCTTTTGTTGCCATTGCTTTTGGTGTTTTAGACATGAAGTCCTTGCCCATGCCTATGTCCTGAATGGTATTGCCTAGGTTTTCTTGTAGGATTTTAATGGTTTTAGGTCTAACATTTAAGTCTTTAATCCATCTTGAATTAATTTTTGTATAAGGTGTAAGGAAGGGATCCAGTTTCAGCTCTCTACATATGGCTAGCCAGTTTTCCCAGCACCATTTATTAAATAGGGAATCCTTTCCCCATTTCTTGTTTTTGTCAGGTTTGTCAAAGATCAGATAGTTGTAGCTATGCGGCATCATTTCTGAGGGCTCTGTTCTGTTCCATTGATCTATGTCTCTGTTGTGGTACCAGTACCATGCTGTTTTGGTTACTGTAGCCTTGTAGTATAGTTTGAAGTCAGGTAGCATGATGCCTCCAGATTTGTTCTTTTGGCTTAGGACTGACTTGGCGATGCGGGCTCTTTTTTGGTTCCATATGAACTTTAAAGTAGTTTTTTTCCAATTCTGTGAAGAAAGTCATTGGTAGCTTGATGGGGATGGCATTGAATCTCTAAATTACCTTGGGCAGTATGGCCATTTTCACGATATTGATTCTTCCAACCGATGAGCATGGAATGTTCTTCCATTTGTTTGTATCCTCTTTTATTTCATTGAGCAGTGGTTTGTAGTTCTCCTTGAAGAGGTCCTTCACATCCCTTGTAAGTTGGATTCCTAGGTATTTTATTCTCTTTGAAGCAATTGTGAATGGGAGTTCACTCATGATTTGGCTCTCTGTTTGTCTGTGATTGGTGTACAAGAATGCTTGTGATTTTTTACATTGATTTTATATCCTGAGACTTTGCTGAAGTTGCTAATCAGCTTAAGGAGATTTTGGGCTGAGAGGATGGGGTTTTCTAGATATACAATCATGTCATCTGCAAACAGGGACAATTTGACTTCCTCTTTTCCTAATTGAATACCCTTTATTTCCTTCTCCTGCCTGATTGCTCTGGCCAGAACTTCCAGCACTTTGGGAGGCCGAGGCGGGCAGATCACGAGGTCAGGAGATCGAGACCACAGTGAAACCCCGTCGCTACTAAAAATACAAAAAATTAGCTGGGCGTGGTGGCGGGCGCCTGTAGTCCCAGCTGCTCGGAGAGGCTGAGGCAGGAGAATGGCATGAACCCGGGAGGCGGAGCTTGCAGTGAGCCGAGATTGCGCCACTGCACTCCAGCCTGGGTGACAGAGCCAGACTCCATCTCAAAAAAAAAAAAAAAGAAAATAGGCCCATCAAAAAAGCAAACAGTGGAAATCTATTTTCTAGGCCCCTGTGAGTCTGGCTCTAAAAACAGTGCAAGGGGTTGGGGTTTGGTGGGACTAGGAAAGCAGATGCTCGTCATTTACCTTCCTGTGTTTGTCATGAGAATTGTCTGTACTGGGATTGTCACCTTGGTCAGTAATTGTTTCGTTTATAGTACCATTGTCTCTCCAAAGAGGGCTGAGTTCCCTAAAAAAAAAGGCAATGCACCACAACGTCTGGCTAGTAGCACGTATATTGTAGGTGATAGTAAGGACACAATTCTCGTATTTAATCAATTTGGAGGTATGCATGTTTTCATGGGCTAATATCCCTGAAATCATGATGTGTCTTATGGTCAGTGACTTAAGAAGCATTATGTCATAGTTAAATTGACAGTGGTTTTCCTAAATAATATACAGAATAATGCCTTTTTCAGCCAATGTTATTTTAGAGTTGATGAAATATGTTATATTTTTATATTCTTGGTATGAAGACTATTAACTGTATAATAAAATTATTTAAGTTCTGATAGCGTATTGTCAGATGATGTTCAGTGTAGCAAAACGTGAGGCACAATTTTTTGTAAAAAGGACAATGTCTTGCAGTCAGTACACACTGAGTACATAAATGTTGACCGAATGAAGAGCACAGAATGGGGCTGCCCACCTGGAGGCAGGGCCATGAATCGGTACTGAGGCAAACAAGGAGAGCTTTGTGTGGGTGGAGGTGCAGGGAGGGAGCGCCAGGCTTCATGGAGGCGTGCGAGGGTCTCCAGGGTCAAATGGAGGGAACCTCAGAACTGTTGTGAAGCTTAGAAGGGGCTGCAGGAGGCTGTGCTAAAGCCTCAGTGTATTGCTGTGGGACTGGCAACTAAACAAGAAAACTAAAGGGGTGAGGTACTTTTCCTTAAGTGAAAAAAGTTTCCTTAACTTCTTTAAAATGTAAACTCTGTTTTCAGCTTAACTCTTGAAATGAGAAGCCTGAATCCGTGGTGGTTTCACAAGCTGCATAATCACACTACCTGTTTTTCTGTCACAGATTGCCTTCTCTCAGCACAGCAATTTTATGGACCTGGTACAGTTCTTCGTGACTTTCTTCAGGTAATTTTGCTTATACAGACTCTCTCTGTTCTTTTGATTTAGGCCCTAGATCCATTAATAGAGTATCAGCTCCTAAAAGATAAAAGAGTAATCCTGTGTTTCCACCACAGATTAAATTTATTTCATATGTGTTCCTGAAAAGTTAGATGTCAGTTACAGTAATATAAACTCAATCTAGCATGACAAAGTGAAAACATTTGGTTTGTATGTTCTGGCTTCCGGCGGGGGGCTTTGCATGTATCCTGTATTAATTTTGCATATATCCTATAGATAATTTGGCTCTTCATATGGGGAGAATTTGGGACTAAAACAACATTTAATTAATAATGGTTACTGATGTGAGCGCCATATATGCTTATTCTTGTTCAAGAGATGATTCTGGTGATTATCCAAAGTTTTAAAGCTGAAAGTGATTTTTTAGTGCCCTGGGATTTTCTTTTATTTCCGTAGTTTTTTTCTTAGTTTAATTTTATCTTTATGAAAATACTGTATACAAATAATTGAAAAAGACAAAAAAAGTGCTGCAGTTTTTAAAACAGAAAGCAGCAATAGCCTGCCTTGCACCTTCCCCACCCCACGTCCCCCAATTTAAATTGTTTTAATTGTTTTTTACTTCTCTGTGTTTACACTTGGTTTTTCAGTTAAGTTCTCTTTTGATGTCCTACTGTAGAAGATGAGGATATACTGTGTTACATGGCCTCCCCTAGCATCTCCCCTCACACCACAAAAGCATACAAAAGCCCCGTCTCTTTCACTTAATACCATTGTATCACAATGCATGGCTAAATCAGTGATCCCTATCTATGTTATGGCCATAAAACTCTTATTCACAGCTGCATTGAACAGTGATTACACTACCACATTTTTTGGGTAGAAGGATCATTCTTTGCTTATCCTAAATGTAGTATTTGCCATGTTTTGGCTTTTTAATTGTTTGATTTTTCTATGTGCCTACCCCTGATTTATCACTATACTCTTGCTGATGTACCTTTAGAACAGTAAAAAATAAAATAAAATAAAGTATCATTGTACTGTGACAGAACTGAGAAATCTCACAATGGTCACACACAGGAAGGTGCTCTCTTGGTTTGAATTTCTCTTGGAGCTGCCCACCCTAGAACCCTCCCACCTCCTGCCCCCAAGTGCACTTGTTCCTGGGGCCTGCTGCACAACTGTCATTTGGAAACTCCTATATTGAAGTCTCTGTTTCCCAGATCCCATGTCTTCATCTTCCTATCCATTCCCTCTTTTCACTGGAGCACATTCTCCAGATTTATGAGAAAAGATGCCTGGGAGATAACTTTTCTGTGAGCTCTCCTGACTAAAAATATTTTTATTTTATCCTACAATTTGATTGAATTTCCGGGGGCAGGTGCTATGGCTCACACCTGTATTTCTGGCACTTTGGGAGGCCAAAGTGGGTGGGTCACTTGAGCTCAGGAGTTCGAGACCAGCCTGGACAACATGGCAAAACCTTGTCTCTACAAAAAATACAAAAATTAGCTGGGTGAGGTGGCACAAGCCTGTAGTCCCAGCTAATCAGGAGGCTGAGGCAGGAGAATGGCTTGAGCCTAGGAGGCAGAGGTTGCAGTGAGCAGAGAATGCACCACTGCACTCCATCCTGGGTGACAGAGTGAGACCCTGTCTCAAAAAAAAAAAAAGTCTGACTACAGAATTCTAGGTTCAAAATCATTTTCCATTAGAATTTAGAAGACATTATACTATTTTTTCTAGTGTCCAGTATAATATTGAGAAGGCTAGTGCTGTCATAATTCCCACTCTTTGTATGGAATCCATTTTCTCTCTTAAAAAGAAAAGTATATTTAAGTGTAAAATAAAGTTACAGAAACATTTGCAAATCCCATGTATGTAGCTCAGTGAATTATCACAAATTGAACACTTCTAGACTATTGGTAATATTACCTCTTGTTCACCCAGAATATTTCAGGCTTCTTATTTCTTCTGTGTCAGTTTTGGCAAGTTGTATATAGTTTTCTTCTAATGATCCCATTCCATCTGTTCCATTCTCTTGTTCACTCAGAACAAGAGTTAATATTACCAATACTCTAGAAGTTCCTCTTGTGTTTCCCCATCTCACAACCCCCTGCCTCTTCCCCAAAGGTACCATTTACCTGACTTCTCAAACCATACATTGCATTTGCTATTTTTGAAATGCATATAAATTATTTCTTTTTTTTTTCTTTTTTTTTTTTTTTGAAACTTAGTCTCTCTCTGTTGCCCAGGCTAGAGTGCAGTGTTGTGATCTTGGCTCACTGCAACCTCTGCCTCCCGGGTCCAAGCAATCCTCCTGCCTCAGCCTCCCAAGTAGCTGGGATTACAGGCACGTGCCACCACGCATGGCTAATTTTTGTATTTTTAGGAGAGATGGGGTTTCACCATGTTAGCCAGGCTGGTCTCAAACTCCTGACCTCAAGTGATCTGCCCGCCTCTGCCTCCCAAAGTGCTGGGATTACAGGCATGAACCACTGCGCTCAGTCAAAATGTATATAAATTAAATCACAACATAAATTTTAAGATGATTTGGTTGATGAAGAAAATATTGAAAACTTATGGGATGCAGTTAAAGTTGTACTTAGAGGTTATAGCTTTAAATCTGTGGTTTTCAACCTTAGCTGCACCTAGGATCACTTGCGGAGCTTTTGATGTCCAAGCCACTTTTCAGACCATTTGACTCAGAACCTCTAGGGGTGCACCCCAAACATTTGAAAACTCTTCAGGTGATTCCAATGTGCAGCTAAGGTTGAAAATCACTGCTTTAAAAGCACATATTAGAAAAGAAAAAACATTCCTCTCAGTAACTCAGAAAAAGAACTGCTAATTAAACATAAAGAAGTAGAAGAAAGAAAAATATAAATAAGAGCAAAAATTAATGATCTAAGGGAAGAAGTACAGTAGAGAGGATCTTAAAAACTGTGAATTGGATCTTTGAAAAGAGTAAGAATATTATTGGCAAACCCCTGGCAAGATTAACCAAGGAAAAAAGAGAGAAGGTATATAGTATATGTAGCCAATATCAGAAATAAAAAGGGGGCATTCCTCCAAATCCCGCAGACTTTTTTTCCTCCAGAAGGGTATTTGATGAACAACTTTATGTGAATGAATTTGAAAATGAAACAGATAGAATGGGACTATTAAAAGAAAAATATGCAGCTTGCCAAAACTGACACAGAAGAAGAAGCCTGAATAGTTCTTTATCCATTTTTAAAACAATACTAATTTAAGTTTTGTCATAGTGAAAACTCTAGGCCCCAGGTGACTTCATTGGTAACATAACCTTTTTTAGGCCGGGTGCGGTGGCTCATGCCTGTAATCCCAGCACTTTGGGAGGCCAAGGTGGGCAGATCATGAGGTCAGGAGATTGAGACCATCCTGGCTAACAGTGAAACCCCATCTCTACTAAAAATACAAAAAATTAGCCGGGCCTGGTGGTGGGCGCCTGTAATCCCAGCTACTCAGGAGGCTGAGGCAGGAGAATGGCGTGAACCTGGGAGGCAGAGCTTGCAGTGAGCCGAGATCGCACCACTGCACTCCAGCCTGGGCGACAGTGCAAGACTCCTTCTCAAAAAAAAAAAAAAAAAAGAATACTGTGATCATCTTAACCAATGGAGGAGATAAAGCATTTGATAAAATTTAATACCCATTCATTTTTAAAAAAACGTATTAGAAAACTAGAAAGAGAAACTTCTTGAACACTAATAATGGAACAACATAAAAAGTCAACGGCAAACCACTTTCTTAATGGTAGAATGTTAGAAGTTTGAGTTTGGGAACAAGACAGAGATCCACTTTCCACAGTTTCAGTTACTCAGGGTCAACCATGGTTCAAAATCATTAAGTGGAAAATTCCAGAAATAAACAATTTATAAGTTTTAAATTGTACTCCATTCTGAGTAGTGTCATGAAATGTTATGCCATCCCGCTTCGTCCCACCTGGGATAGGAATCATCCCTTGGTCCAGTGTATCCACGCCCCTATGCTGCCCGCCCGCTAGTGTCTTGGTTATCAGATCTAAAAATCATAGTATATGTAGGGTTCAGTACTATCCATGATTTCAGGCATCCACTGGGAGGCTGGGAATGTAACCCCACAGATTAAGCAGCACACTATATTGCCAAATCCAAAGGATACTTTTTGGTCCTCCTTTTCTTGACTTCTCAGTGGTATCAACCAACTGACTGCTTCATGAGCGAGACTCTTCCAGCCATCTGTGACCCATGCTGCCTTACCGCTGCTTCTTAGCCTCCCTAGTGTGCAACCTTTTCTATTCAGCCTCTCACTGTTGATTTTTTCCCAGACCTTGACCCTGGCCATCTTCTCACTCTGTGTTCTCTGACTGGACTCTGCCTTCCCCATCTGCAGCACGATGTGCCCAGAAGTGACCAATTCCATCCTTCCTCACCAGTGTTCCCCACCTCACTAACTGGCAACATGGCTCTGCCGGTTCCAAGCCACTTCTCTTGCCTTCACTCAGCAGGCACTCCCTTACCAGGCCCCAGAGCTACGGCCGTCAGTGCACTCTCCACCTCCACTCCCCACCCCACCAACCCTAGCATCAGTCTCGCCTGGACCTTTTCAGTTGACTTTGGCCCCTCCAGAATCCACAAAAAGTCCAGAGAAGACCTTTAAAGATCGTGTGTCTAGCCCCTTACCTTCCTGTTGTATCTAAAATAAAATTCAGCTCCCTGGGTGAACTGGCCTCCTCTTCTCCACATTCAGCTTGCACTCTTCTCTTCCACATTCTCCTACCAGGGCCATCTCCTGTGTCCTCAAAAGCACAAGCTCTTTCCCTACACTGAGCATTTGTACATGCTTATCCCATTTTCTGGAACACTCTTCTCACTACCCTTCATTCTGTATAGTTTCATACCTTGCTTGATTTTTCCAGACAACAACAAATTCTCCAATTCTCTGACACCAACTCAGTGTCTCACAGTTCAGTTCCATTCCGACACTACCCATAGTTGGAACAAATCCTGCAAGTTAGGGGCTCAGTCCCACAAGACTGCTCCCACTTCAGACACTAAGCACAAATGGGTCCCCAGGCTACCTCACTGCTACTGGGCCAACTACGAATTCAGGGCTTCTGGTGACTGCTCACTCCAAGATTTGACAATTTGTTAGAACAGCTCACAGAACTCAGGAGAGCACTATACGTAGAATTACAGTTTTATTATACAGGGTACAACTCAGGAACCACCAAATGGAAGACATGAATAGGACAAGGCATGGGGGTGGGTGAGCACAGCTCTTTCATGGCATCTCTGGACAAGCCTCCTCCCTGCACGTGGATATGTTCATTATCCCGGAAGCTCCCCCAAGCCTCATCATTCTGAGTTTTTTTATTGAGGTTTCATTACATAGGCGTGATGGATGAAACCACTTTCTATTGGTGACTGAACTCATCTCCAGCCCCTTTCCCCTTCTTGGAGTTTGGGGGATGGGGCTGAAAGTTCTAACCCTCTAAACACCTAGTTGGGTTTTCTGGTGACCAGCCCGCATCTGAGGCTCTTTAGGCACCTCTCCCCATGAGTCGTTCGTTAGCACACACAAGACACTCCTGTCCCTCTGAAAATTCTAAGGGCTAAGCTAAATTGTCTCCCCTTGTTCCTTTCTCCCGTAGAACTGTATTATTTTTCATCGTGGTATTCATCACAATTTGAAGAATATATTCATATGTTTACTTGCTTAATATCTGGGTCGGTAGACCAAGCTTCAGGGGAGCAGGGCACTGTCTCTCGTTCACTCCTATACACACACACCTTCAGTATCTAGTACATAATCTAGTAAGATATTTGTGGGAAGTAAACTTAGACTCTTCAGGGTAAGTGCAGAGTGAGGAGGAACCATAGGCACTAACCTCTCAGGGAAAAAAGCTTGTGTCAATGGCTTGCTTTTAAGGGATGTAGGGGCTGTATTCTAGCTCCACTTAGTAGACATCCTTAAATTCTTGGAGCATGTGTATGGAATAAGATGGCCCTGCTGCCAGGTACCAGCCCGGTGAGGACCGGCCACTTCTACTGGACATTCAGTCCCTGGACGACCAAATGACACTATCAGAATAGGTCGGGGAAGTATTTTTCAGGCCCATGGCCTCTTGTATAGTAAACAAGGACAGATGGCGTTTTCATCGCTTCTCCCTTGTGGGGGTTGAACTTCTGGAAAAGAATCCAGAACTTTGGTTTTTCTAGACGATGTTTACTAACTAGCGATGATAAACTTTTAGCTAAGAAAAGAGTTACTTTCATGGCATGGGGAAGAAAATATTTTCCCAGGACAAGTTAACCATGTCTAAAAGAATTTTTTTAGCTTTTTTTTCTTTTTTTTTTTTGAGATAGGGTCTCTGTTGCCCATGCTGGAACACAGTGGTGCAATCATAGCCCACTGCAGCCTCAAACTCCTGAGCTGGTCTCAAGCAGTCCTCCTCACCTCAGTCTCCCAAGTAGAGCTGGGACTGCAGGCATGCACCATCATGCCCAGCTAATATTTTCTTTTCTGTAGAGTTGGGTTCTCACTATATTGCCCAGGCTGGTCTTAAACTTCTGGCCTCAAGCAGTCCTCCCATCTCAGCCTCCCAAGGTGCTGGGATTACCAGCGTGAGCCCCCGCTCCCAGCCTGGTCCAAAAGAATTTAAAATGGAGCCTATAAGGAAAAGGGGAAAGGTACCAGATAATCCTAAGCACTCTGAAGAATGGCTCATATAATATATGGAAAAGAGAACAAAAGTTGGGGGGAAATTCGATGATTCAAATGAGAAAATCAATGTAAGGTGAGTTAGAAAAAGTATTTCCAGACTCAGCACACAGAGAAGTAAACTCTAGGTCCTGACACAGTCTGTTGAGACCTCTTTGTGTCCTAATGAGGTGCTTTTCCAGCCTCAGGAAGGAGCCTCTATAAAGAGGGAAATAAGAGACTCTCCCCTGCTTGCTGTTCTGTCGCTTCTTGTAGCTGGAGCAGCAAGTAGAAGGAACTGGGTAACGGGTGTTGTCAACAGATCTGCATTGAATACAGAAGGGCCCTCTCACCCTCCCTGAGGCCTTGAGGGAAGCAGGCACAGACTGTATTACGGGTGGACCCAAGAGAGGCTTCTGAGTGATACCAGGGTCCTCGCCTCTCAGCAGCAGCAGCAGCAGCAGGCTCTTGACCAACTTAGAAGCTGTTCCCGTTGGCTTCATGCTCTTCCTTGTGGATTTGCTGCCTCTTTATGTTTATCTATTAGAATAAAAATAACAAAAATCAGGATTATGCATGGAAGCCAAGAAAGATTGAGAAGGTTATTCTCAGACCTCTTTACTGGTTCTTCCTGTTCTCCTCAACTTATTGTTAGGGTGGCCCCAGGACATTCTCATCTATGTGTATACACTTTCTTGGTGACCGTGGCCAGGTTTATTGCTTGAAATACCATATATATCCTGATGCCTTCCAAATGCCATGTCCAGCCCAGACCTGGCAGCCAGCCTCCAAGTTAGAATATCTGCCCTGGGCTGTCCAGTAGATATCTTAGGGCTCTGCATGTCTAAAATGGATCTCCAGATATGTCCAGATTCCAAAGTGCTTTTCACACCCCTGCTTCCACCGCCCTGGTTTGAGCCACCATCATCTCACCTAAGCTGCTGGTCTCCCTGATAATGCCATTGCACCCCTAGTGGTCTTCTCAGCAAATGTTAAATCACAACACTTCTGTGTAAAAACCTGCACTGGCTCTTTCTCTCCCAATGCCCTCATAATGCCTGCAGTGCCCCACATGATCTGCCCTTCACCCTCACCCTTCTCTCTGCCTTTATATCTGGCCTTACACACCCCACTCCAAATATGCTGGCCTCCTGAGGCTCCCCAAGCCATCCCAGGCATGGCCTTGCCTTGGGCTTTGCACTGACTACCCCTTTTTCCAGATGCACTTTTGCAGGCGTCCATGAGCCACCTCCCATACCTTCTCCAAGTCTTTGCTCATATGTCACTTTCTGAGAAAGAAAGGCCCGCCCACTCTGACCATCCTGCTCTGGAGTGCCACTGGTACTCCAGAACCCCTTGCTCTTACCATCTTTCTTTTTTTTTTTTTTTTTAATTATACTTTAGGTTTTAGGGTACATGTACACAATGTGCAGGTTTGTTACATATGTATCCATGTGCCATGTTGATTTCCTGCACCCATTAACTCGTCATTTAGCATTAGGTATATCTCCTAATGCTGTCCCTCCCCCCTCCCCCAACCCCACAACAGTCCCCGGAGTGTGATGTTCCCCTTCCTGTGTCCATGAGTTCTCATTGTTCAATTCCCACCTATGAGTGAGAACATGCGCTGTTTGGTTTTTTGTCCTTGCGATAGTTTACTGAGAATGATGTTTTCCAGTTTCATCCATGTCCCTACAAAGGACATGAACTCATCATTTTTTATGGCTGCATAGTATTCCATGGTGTATATGTGCCACATTTTCTTAATCCAGTCTATCGTGTTTGGATATTTGGGTTGGTTCCAGCAGAGAATACTATAAACCATCTTTTTATTTCTGTAGCACTTACCTACCTTTTGGCATGCTCCGTAATTTGCTTATTTACTTACTGTTTGTCTCCACCTGCTGGAATGTAAATTCCATGGGACAGTAGTCTTTGCTCTGTTTATCAGTGTTTTCCATGAGCCTAGAATAGGACCTGACCCAATTAAAGTATTGATTAAAAAGACAATGTAGGCCAGTCATGTGAGGCCTGTAATCTTTGCCAAGGCAGGCAGATCACTTGAGGTTAGGAGTTTGAAACCAGACTGGCCAACGTGGTGAAACCTCATCTCCACTAAAAATACAAAAATTAGCTGGGTGTGATGGCTCACACCTGTAGTCCAAGCTACTCAGGAAGCTAAAAGAGGAGAATAGAATCACTTGAACCTGGGAGGCAGAGGTTGCAGTGAGCTGAGATTGTGCCACTGCACTCCAGCCTGGGTGACAGAGCGAGACTCTGTCTCAAAAAAAATGACAATGTAGACTGTCAGAAGATTGGCAGTGTCCTGATAGCAGAGAGGTCTAGAGATGAAGACTTTACACCAAGTGATGATCCTGGGGGGGTTGGAAGGCAATCCTATCGAATTGCCTTTTGTCAGGGCACCCATTTGAGGCAGTGAGCCTTGAGGAAGCCTTGAGATAAGGGCAGTTCAGTCATCCTAGCATCTTAGAGTCCCTCTCTCCAGCCAGCTCGGGAGGGCTGTGTTGGTGTCAGCACTTGGGTGCACTGAGGTGCCATTCATGAAGCTGACCCCATCCTACAAACGCAGAGCTCAGCCAGCAAGAGAGTACCTTGATGACATTGGCAGAGAGCCTTATGTCTGCGTGTAGCACTCTGGAAAAATACCCTGTAGCTAGCCCCTTTTACAAGTTAATGAGTAAAAATGCAGTTATAGCAGTTATCTATTTTTTTATTTGTTAAGCTTATTCTTCCTTTTAACCGCAAGTCAGCTATTCTCTTTGCCATCACTGTAGCTTTTCAAATCATTCCACACCTGGTTTATACATGAGAGAGCATTGAAATCCTCTGCAACTATTAAGGCCACTGGGAGTTATTTTCTCTTAATATTTTTAAGAAAAATGTTGGCTTGGGTTTGATCATTTCAAATGTGTTTTATTTTACTTAAAAATATGTGTTGGTAAAAATATTGAATATACACTAATAATTACACACATTTCTTCTGTTTGCCTCTCCCTTATGAAAAGTTGATTGTTACTTTAATAATTAACTTTTTCACCTTCTTAGATTTTACCAGTAAATATTTGCTAACTTGAATAAACAGCATGACTAATATTTCTTATAATTATCTTAGAATTACTTTTCTTATTTGGGATAAGCCACTGTGGGCCATTCTGATAAAAGCCGAGTGGAAGGGCAGGGCTCTCTCTCAGTACCACATGGGAACGATACAGTCTAGAGGCCTGGTTAGGAAGCCTGGCTTACCGAAGTTGTCTCACTCATTGCCTCCTGAACCGGCACATTGTTGTGACAAAGCATCAGAAGGGAGCCTGGAGGTGGCAATTGGGAGCTGTTTTCACTGCCTGGCCTGAGGTGTGGGCAATGATGGAGCTGATTCTGGGGGCTGGGATAATAACTCAGTACTTTCCTTTCTCACAGTTGTTTCCTCTCTTTGCTCCTGGTGGCTGCTGTGGTTTGGAAGATCAAACAAAGTTGTTGGGCCTCCAGACGTAGAGAGGTAAGCTTCAGTGGGTAAAGATTAAAGAATCCCTGGAAGAGCTTTTTCTCTTTCTTTTTCTCTTAAGCAAGTGGCTTTTAGCTATTTAGTGGTAATGGACAGACAGACATCTCCACGGTAGGAATAATGCGGCTCTTTCTGCAGTCCATGGTTCCGCAGCATATGGTCAGTAGACTTAGATGAGTGCTACATAAAGTGTAATTAGTTCTGCACCACAGTGTCTTGCTTTCCGAAAAGGAAACTCTGGTATTGACTTAGAAATGCCAGTTTTATCCTTCCGACCAGAATCTGAGTCCTGACTGAGGCCAGAGATCCAAGGGCTTATTAGCACAGCGCAGCCACCATGTGATTAGGCACCGCCTTCACAAGAACTTTTCATGGGAGAGGGAAATCAGACATTTAAGCATCTCAAAAATTTTTCATTATTCAAGGAAAGATAAATGTGTGTGTAGTTAAGTTTTTAACTTGAGTTTTATTTTTTAATAAGTCTTGACTTGTTTCCAGAGCTTCATTCCAAAAGTAATAAGCAAATATTTACAGTTGACAAATTTAAATAAATAAACTTGGTTGAAAATTACAACATATCAAATGCCCATCAATCAATGAGTGGATAAAGAAAATGTGGGATGTGTATGTGTATGTGTGTGTATATATATATATTTATATACATTTGCAGCAACCTGGATGGAATTGGAGACCATTATTCTAAGTGAAATAATTCAGGAATGGAAAACCAAACTTCATATATTCTCACTTATAAGTGGGAACTAAGCCCTGAGGATGCAAAGGCATAAGAATGATACAGTCGATTTTGGGGACTTGGGGGAAAGAGTGGGAGGGGGATGAGGGATAAAATACTACACACTGGGTACAGTGTACACTGCTCAGGTGATAGGTGCACCAGAATCTCAGAAATCACCACTAAAGAACTTATTCATGTAACCAAACACCACCTGTTCCCCCAAAAACCTATTGAAATAATAAATAAATAAATATTTTTAAAATAACCACCATTGAAATAATTACAACATAAAAACTTTGTTTATTGCAACTTTCACTTCCATCATTACTTTGCCTTTCATTTAGTCATGCCTGTTGCATTGTTGCTAATGGAAATGCTCACGTGTATATAAGATCTAGACAAAGAAGCTGTCTGGGGTTTTTTTTGGATCTACTCATGCCTTTTTCTATATAAAAATGTATTTATAGATAAGATTTAGAAGAGAAGGGAAGTATCTAAAATCACAACTCACAAGCACTCAGCACTGTTGATAGGATATTCATGTCTGAATAGGGTTAAGACAGGCTCCAGGATATGGGCCTCTTGTTGTGGGCCACAGTACCACCTTTTCTGACCCACATACAGATGATGTTTTCGTAGAGGGAATGTTGCACACTCTTTATTATTATTTTTTAAATAAGGGGATAGCTTATTCAATGGGTTTTTTAGATAGCTGTGTTACTGATGTACTTTAAAATCCTAATGAATTACGTGATGTTCTGAAAAAATTATATTTTCAATTTAAATGTATATTTATTCACAATGGAGTAAGAAAGAAGTAAGAAGCCACAGTAACCAGTTATCAAGACAGGAGTTGAAAACTTTGTCTGAGTGCTACTCTCTCCAAGAAGGACATTAGACCCAGGGAGTTTCAAGGTTGAGATGAGCTTATGGAGATTACGACAGCCTATTCCTCCCTGAGTGCTTATGACAATTAATTGTTTCTAAAATCTGTAAAGCAAAGGAACAGATGGAAAGCTTGAAAGAGTCCGAATTGATTTTATACACAGAAATCTTGGTACCAAAACCTGACAAAGGTAGCACCAAAATACAAAGGGCAGCTGCATAGTGAATGTATATGCAGCAGTCTAATTGCAGTGTAATGGAAGAGTCACTTAATACCAGAAAACCTATTAGAATATATCATGTCAAAAAAAGAATATATCATATCAGTGGGGAAAAAATAACACCTGAATTCTTCCTAGAGGCCAAGAAATCATTTTGTCATTTATTGAAACTCAATATCCATTCCTAATTTGAAAACAAAACTCACAGTAAAATCAAAAATACCTTTTTAACGCTATGAAGAATATCTGGATAACCAGCATCATTCATGATAAAACAAACAAACACCAGAGGTTGTATCCAGGTAAGTTAGTTTTAACAAGAGCTGACATCTAAGCATTTAAAAATTCCAGGCACTGAGTTCTAAGTGGTTTTACATAGATTAACTAATCCTCGTCTCAAACCTATGAAACAGGTATTGTCCCTAGCTATGTTTTATGGATGAGGGGACTGAGGCTCAGAAAGGTGAAATGACTTACACCACATAATTAACTAAGAGGCAGAACGAGGCTTTAACTAGGGACTTCTGTCTTCACAGCCCAAGTTCATTATCTTTGTTTAATCCCACAGTCAGTCAGCTTTGTGCTGGATGTTCTAGACTGTGCACTAAGTGAAAGGGCACTAAGAAGTGTTGTTACTATTGGAAAGGAAACAAAATTATTATTTTCGTATAAAGTTATTAAAACAATATAGTAGAGATTTGCCTGCATAAAAATGAAGGCTTAAGTATATCAAAAAATAAATGAATAACACAGAAGCTGAACAATCAACTGGAAATTGTTTGCAGTGTGCATGAGAGAAAGTAAGATGCACAGCCTATAGGAAAAAGATTAAAATATATATATGTGTTTAGTATGGAGTTGGTCATCTAATAAACTATGATTTTACCCATGTGATTTGGAATTTCTCTGTAACTGTGAAGCTGACCACTCAGAATATATTTCATCATTTCTAAAATGTCAGCCATTATTTATTCCCTCTCAGAACTGTAGAAGCAATGATGTGATGTTATTTTTTAAAACAGTAGTAGCGGCTGACACTGTTTAGTCCTTGCTACACACTAGCCCCGGTTTTAAGTGCTTTTACACACGTTGCCTCCTGAACCCTGTCTTATTGTGACCCCAGCACTTAAGCACAGACCCCAAGGAACATTGCTGCATATATTAGTCGAGTAAATGGACCTACAGCTTTATAAAATGTAAGAATGTTGGTATTTTAAGAAAATACTTATCATAAAAATGTCCTTCTAGAACAGAGCCATATCTATCCAGGCCAAGATTCTGTCTTCTACAGTAGTTCCAAGGAGGCAGTTTGAAGTAAGGCCTACTTGTCTCCCAAGGCATAACCTCAAAGCTTCAGCATCATGCTCAGAAGATCTCTAATATCCTTAAAGATATGTGAACGACTGTTCACCATGTGCTAGGCACTGTGCTGTAGTATCTCATTTGATCCCAGTGACAACCTTATGGGCTAGGAACACATTTCAGAGGGAGGGCACTGATGCCCAGAGACTTCAGACACCTTTCTTAAGGTCACACAGCTGTAGACTATTGGAGCAGGAGTTCACATCAAGCCTGCCTAAATCCCGAGCCCCTGTTTGTCCCTCTGCTCTGCAAAATTTCACATTTGTTTATGTTTTTAGCTTATACCACCTCTCTGAAGGAAGGGTTCTCTCAGTTCCTATCTGCCGTATAATGAGGCATAGGTTTTTGTTGTTGTGTGAATCCTTGGTGCAAGTTTCAGAAGGAAAAAAGCAAGCCTGACTTTAGTAGTAGAAATACGAGGAGATAGGGCCACACCATTTTATGTATTTGACAAGTCGACATCATAGCATTAAATCCACAGTACTTTTATTTTTATCTTTATTTTCTTATTTTACTTCGAGTTCCGGGATACATGTGCAGAACATGTCGATTTGTTACATAGGTATACATGTGCCATGGTGGTTTGCCGCACCTATCAACCTGTTATCTAGGTTTTAAGCCCTGCATGCGTTTGGTATTTGTCCTAATGCTCTCCCTCCCCTTGCCCCCCACCCCTGACAGGCCCCAGTGTGTGATGTTCCCTTTCCTTGTGTCCATGTGTTCTCATGGTTCAACTCCCACTTAAGAGTGAGGACATGGAGTATTTGGTTTTCTGTTCCTGTGTTAGTTTGCTGAGACTGATGGCTTCCAGCTTCATCCATGTCCCTGCAAAGGATATGAACTCATTCTTTTTTATGGCCACATACTATTCCATGGTGTATATGTGCCACGTTTTCTTTATCCAGTCTATCATTGATGGGCATTTGGGTTGGTTCTAAGTCTTTGCTATTGTAAATAATGCTGCAATAAACATAGTACTTTAATATGTATCTCTAACAGGGGCTTTTTAAAAATATAAGGACAATGGTGTTATCACATCCAACAAAATTTAATAATCCCTAATGTTATCTAATATCAAGTCTAAAAAGTATCATTTTGGACTTGATTTGTTTGAATCAGGGAGGATGAGGTGTTTTTAACATGTAGCATTAACTAATAAAACCCCCTCGGTACTCATTCCATTAATGGCTTTGCCATATTATTTATCAGCAACTTCTTCGAGAGATGCAACAGATGGCCAGCCGTCCCTTTGCCTCCGTAAACGTCGCCTTGGAAACAGATGAGGAGCCTCCTGATCTTATTGGGGGGAGTATAAAGGTGAGAATGTGACTCAGAAGTCCCTATAACTTGACTTTTTAAAACTTAGGCTCCTAAGTCTGGGAAACCAGAGAGAGCAAAAGCCCTATTCCATTACCTCCTTTTTTTCCTCTCTTTATAACAATAAGTTAAAACCTGAAGTTGCTGGGTACTCTTTTGCTTTTGTTTTTCAATCTTTGTTTCATGTCGCTGAGCAGTCTTGTGTTCAGGGGATTTTAAAATCTAAATGATTTGTCTGCTTTTCTATTGAGTATTCTGTGGCATACAAAACTTTTATTTGAAAAGAGCTACATTGAACATCGAATCATTGTTTTTTTGTTTGTTGTTTTTTTTTTTTTGAGACAGAGTCTTACTGTGTCACACAGGCTGGAGTGCAGTGGCGTGATCTCGGCTCACTGCAATCCACCTCCCAGGTTCAAGCGATTCTCTTGCCCCAGCCTCCTGAGTTGCTGGGATTACAGATGTGCGCAACCACGCCCAGCTGATTTTTGTATTTTTAGTGGAGATGGGGTTTCACCATGTTGGCCAGGCTGGTCTTGAACTCCTGACTTCAAGCAATCCGCCCACCTCGGCCTCCCAAAGTGCTGGGATTACAGGTGTGAACCACCACGCCCAGCCTATTGTTCTTTATATTTTGGGGAATTTTTTAAGCAGCAAAATGATAATATACTATGTATTAATACTCTGTGGAAAATATTTATCACCCTCCTCCCCAAAATGATGAAGAAAATGGTAAGACTTTCTCCTTGGGCAAAATGATGGAATATTTAAGATACGCTAGAGAAATAGGTATGTATCTTGAATAAAACATACTTACTTAAAATGTTACTGAGCTCACAGGAAGTAGGTAAAATCTCCAGGGAATACTCTCCTTCTCTACCCTAAAAAGAACAAACCATAAACCAAAACCAGAACCATGATTTGTCCTAAGTGGTTCCAGATGGTAAACACAACACCTACCTGAATAGGTGGAAATCCTCTCTATAGAAAAACATCTTCAATTCAGTGCTGTTGGAGTCCCACAGATCAAGATGAAGTAATTAAAGATCACCAGGGACAAGAGGCAAGCCACCATAAATAAGAGTAGCAGAAACAACAGATGATTGATGTGGACAGGACTCCAAGTGTTAGAATTGAAATCTAAAGAATATAACTGTGTATGAAATGTTTAAAGAAATAAAAGATGAAATCATAAAGATGAGAGTCAAGTATGGCCAAGCAGATCTGAAGAAGAACCAAATGGAACTTCTAGAAATGAAAAATATACTTGTTGAAATTTTTTTAATAAATTCAATTTACATGTTAAACAGCATATCAGACATAAGAGAGAATTTACAAAGTGGAAGATGAATCTGAAAAAAGTACACAGAATGCAGCTCAGAGAGACAAGGAGATAGAAAGTACAATAGATACTAAGAATATGGAGGATAGAATGAGAAGATCCAACTCATGTATTTCCAGAATCCCAGAACAAAGGAGAGGCAATATTCAGAGATGATAGCTTTCCAGAACTGATGGAAAACATGAATATACAGATTCCAGAAGCAAAACATATTGTAAGCATGATTAAAGAAAGAAAGGGAAGGCAGGAAGGAAAGAAAACAAGTTGGATTTCTCATAATGAAATTGTGTAACTCCAAAGACAAAGAGAACATCTTAAAATCAGCCAGAGAAAAAGTATCACATACAACGTGGAGAAACTGGAACGTTAGTGCACTGTTGATGGAAGTATAAAGTGATGGAGCCACTGTGGAAAACAGTACCACTGTTCCCCCAAGAATTAAAAATAGAATTATATATGATCTGGCAATCTGGGTTTATACATAGAAGAACTGAAAGGAGAGTCTCAAAGACGTATTTGAACATCAGTGTTCTTGGCAGCATTATTCACAGTAGCCAAAAAGTGGAAGCAGCCCAAGTGTCCATGGATGGATGAATGGATAAGCACAACGTGGTCTATGCATCCAATGGAATGTTATCCAGCCTTCCAAAGGAAGCAAATTCTGACCCATGCTACAATATGATGAACCTTGAAGACATACTAAGTGAAATACGCCAGTAACAAAAAAATAAACATTGTATGATTACGCTGTTAAGAGATACACTTGTAGTAGTCAAGCTTATAAAGACAGGAAATAGAACAGTGGTTCGCAGGGGCTGGGAGAAGGGGAAAATGGGGAGTTAGTGTTTAATGGGTACAAAGTTTGAGTTTTACAAGATGAAAAGAGTTCTGGAGATGGATAGTAATGATGGTTGCACAACAATGTGAATATACTTAATACCACTGAACTGTATATTTTTAAATAGTCAAGTTGGTAAATGTTATGTGTATTTTACCACAATTTTTGTTAAAAATGGGAAAAGAGGCTGGGTGTGGTGGCTCACACCTGTAATCCGAGCACTTTGGGAGGCTGAGGCGGGTGGATCACTTGAGGTCAGGAGTTCAAGACCAGCCTGGCCAACATGGTGAAACCCCATCTCTACTAAAAATACAAAAATTAGCCAGGCACGGTGGCACGCATCTGTAGTCCCAGCTACCTGGGAGGCTGAGGCATGAGAATCATTTGAATCTAGAAGGCAGAGGTCACAGTGAGCTGAGATTGCGCCACTGTACTCCAGCCTGGGCGACAGAGCAAGACTCTATTGCAAAAAAAAAAAAAAAAAAGGGTGGGGGGAAGATCACCTGCAAAGGAATGACAAGCTGACCGCTGACTTCTCAGAAGTCAGAAGAGAGTGGGAGAATGTCTTTGAAGTACTGAAAGAAACCTCCCAACCTAGAATAGTGTGCCCAGTAAGCACCTTCCGAGAACAAGGATGAAATAAAGATATCTTCAAATTAGAATAAAAATTGAGAATTTGCCACCAGCAGACCTGCACAAAAGAAATGTCTGAAGGATGTGCTAAAATGAAGGAAAATTACCCCCAGGAGGATAGACTAAAGTATAAGAAAGAATAGTGAGTAAATAAAAGTATAATCATATATAGAAATCTAAACAAACATTATCTTGGTAAAATAATATTTGTGGGATTAAAAAATAGACAAGCCTAAAGTATTGAACAACATGATATATGTCAGCAGCATATGACACAGTTAGTTGCTCCTTAAAACATTTTCTTGATTTTCTTCCAGGACACCACACACTTGCCTTCTAGCTGTTCTTGCTCAGTGGTCTTTGCTCAATCCTCTTCATCTTTTGACAGTGGTGTGCATCAGGCCCTGTCTTTGTCCCCTTCTTGTGTCTTTTATACCTACTTCTTCAGTGATCTTCACTATCACAGGTTTAAGCACTATGATCCTCTCACCTAGACTGCTCCCATGAGCCTCCAACACAAACATCAGTTGCCTACTCAGTGTCCCCACTTGGATATCTTAACATGGCCATGGCCAAACTGAGCTTTGGATGTTTATTTCTCAAACTTGCTCCTCTGACATACCTTCCGCCTTTCAGCACATAACACCTCCATCATCCTAGTTGCTCAGGCCAAAATCGTGGAATTATTCTTGACTCATTCTTGATGTCATGTTCTCATTGGACAGCCAATCTATCAGCAAATCTTGACTCCATGTTCAAAAATGTTTCCCAGCCACTGTATCCCGCCTCTGCCACTATTCCCACTTGATCTAGGCCACTGCTGTCTCTCACCTGGATTCTTGCAGTTACTTCATAACTGATCTCCCTGCCTCTGCCATTCACCCATCTAGTCAGTGCCTTGTCACAGCAGAGTGGTACTGGAAATTACTTTCTTCAACCAAATTGAAGAAACTGATGACATTTGTGGGTATAGTCAGCAGAATTCTAAAGGTGGCCCTCAAGATTTCCATCCCATGTTTATTCAGTCACACACTACTCTAGGTACTGCTAGAGGGATTTTGCAGATGTAATGAAACAAGGGAGTTGACTTTAAGATACAGAAAGTTTCTCTGGCTGGTGGCAGAAAGAGGAAGCCAGAGAGGTTGGAAACATGAGAAGGACTTGACACACCATCCCTGGTTTAGAGATGGAGTGGCCACAGAAGTTTTTTTGTTTTTGTGAGAGAGAGTCTGGCTGTGTCACCCACACTGGAGTGCAGTGGCGTGATCATGGCTCACTGCAGTCTCAAATTCTTGGGCTCAAGGGATCCTCCCTCCTGGGTCTCCCAAAGTGCTGGGATTACAGGTGTGAGCCACTGCGTAAGCCCTGAATGCGTTTCAAAGCAGAGTGTTCCCCAGAGTCTCCAGATAAGAGTCCCATCCAGCTGACAACTTGACTTCAGCCTGGGAGACCTCAGGAGATAGCTGATAATTCCCCAGAACTCATGGAAGACATGAACAGACCTGTCCCTCTCGGCAGAGAACCCTACAGAGCTTGCTGGGACTTCTGACCTCTAAAGCTGTGAGATAATAAGTGGGTGTTGTTTTAAGCAACTAAGTTTGCAGTAGTTTGTTACACTAATATAAGCTGGGTGCGGTAGGTCACACCTTTAATCCCAACACTTTGGGAGGCTAAGGTGGGAGGATCGCTTGAGCCCAGGAGTTCAAGACCTGCCTGGACAACATAGTGAGACCCCATTTCTATTCTTAAAAAAAAAAGAAAAAGAGAAGAAACTAATATAGGGGACAAATCTCATCTAAAGGCTGCAACAGAAGATGAACACATATTTTCCAGAGCCAAATGCATCCAGAGAGTAGACAAAGAGTCCACTTGGTCAGCCACCAGCTTTTACAAGCTTTTACATCCAGCAGGCTTGTCTACTTAGTGTCTAAAGGACAGACAAAATAGAATGTTTTTTAAGTCTCCATGATATCTGCATCTGTGTTTGAGCCAGGTATGCAGAACTGTCTGACAAATCTACCAAGCACTCACCACTGCCATTCCTGTGACCTACAATTATGAGTTAGAATTTCAAATTGAGCCAAAGTACAGCATCCAGAAGAAACCCACTTGGCGTGGCCCCTTCCCTACAGTTCAAGCAGCCCTCTGGAAGGGGACTGTGAGACCTCAGTGGAAGGCAGCAAGCAGTACCACCCATGTCGCTGGTGCTCAGAGAGTACTGTGAGCTCTCTCCTGCCCTTTTTCATTATCTTAAAAACTGCAGTGTACCTTTTTTATATACCTAAAATTGATGGTTCTTATAAGCGCAAATGACGGTTAAGTTGTCTGTGTACATTAAAGCTTGAGTATCACTTAAGGTAATTTTGTTTTCTTCCGCCAGACTGTTCCCAAACCCATTGCACTGGAGCCGTGTTTTGGCAACAAAGCCGCTGTCCTCTCTGTGTTTGTGAGGCTCCCTCGAGGCCTGGGTGGCATCCCTCCTCCTGGGCAGTCAGGTGAGTAGATGTGGTCCAGCGAAAGACACCTTCTAAGCATGTGAGGGAGCGAAGCATGGGATACTTCCCTTTCCTAGAGAACAAAGTTATAAAGGTGATAACCAACAGTGCCTGCCCATGTCATGGCAAGGATTCAGTGAGATAACCCATTTTCACCTATATGCCCAAAACTGTTTTCCCGAGGTCATCGTCCCTTCCTGGGGGGACGTCCCGGGACCTCCTCACCGTTCTGGCCTCCCCAGCCTCTCAGTGCTCGTGGATGCCTTTGACCACACCTTCCTTTGCTGTCAGAGTTTCTGGTCCCCCTTTGCCTCTGCTGTTCTTTCCCTGTCTCTTTTGCCCTGTCCTGCCCCTGAATCTGGGTGTGCTCCCTTCACCCTGCACGTTCTTCCTCAGTTGCCTTCTCCACTCCACGACTTCCAGCCATCTCCCCTGGGCTGGTGTTTCTTCAATTGGTATTTCTAGCCCTCCTGCATTTCTTTTGCATTTTCGCTGTTTTAAATATAAGGCATAAACACAACAATTACAAGGAAATGTCTGAAAATCCACGCACAGTTCTGCTATCCCACAACCCACCAATTTTCATTGTTCTGTGTTCTTTCCAGCCCTGGCCAGCAATTTAGTTGAAATGATTGTATAGATCTAATTTTTGGCCGGGCGCGGTGGCTCAAGCCTGTAATCCCAGCACTTTGGGAGGCCGAGGCGGGCGGATCATGAGGTCAGGAGATCGAGACCATCCTGGCTAACATGGTGAAACCCCATCTCTACTAAAAATACAAAAAAAAAAAATTAGCCGGGCATGTTGGCGGGCGCCTGTAGTCCCAGCTACTCGGGAGGCTGAGGCAGGAGAATGGCGTGAACCTGGGAGGCGGAGCTTGCAGTGAGCCGAGATCGCGCCACTGCACTCTAGCCTGGGGGACAGAGCAAGACTCCGTCTCAAAATAAATAAATAAATAAATAAAAAGATCTAATTTTTATTCTGCTTTTTTCATATAACTATCTTAAACATTTTTATAGCCTACTACATAATATTTTACCAATGCATCTGACACTTCTCCATCAAATATATGAATCATGATTATATAAACTCTTATTTTGAAGACAGAAAATATGGAATACAGTTTTGAAAGTATCTCACTTAATTACAGAGTGCTTTGGAGGATGCCTCAATGTGATCATTTTAGACAACTTTCGGTTGAGATGATTCTGGAGTCAGGGTTACCTTAGCCAGAGAGAACCCTGTGTCTGGTGGAAAGGCTGCCCCAGGATACTGGTCCAGGCCCTGAGCTCCACTGTCCCTTCAGTGCACCCTCAGACCCAGAAGATCCTCCAGCCCAGCTTTAGAAGAGTTAGGATCTATAGTATCTTCACGAGGGAGGCCTTTTGGCATGGCTCCGCCAGGATTCGTTGTCTTCATCTCACCTAGGGATTCCTGTGAGTTGAGCCCCTAACTCGGCCTTGCCTGTGTTGAGGACAGGACAACTCTCTCATCTGTCACTCAAGTGCAGTTTGTGTCTCCTGCCACCACCCAGCCCAGCAAACAGTGGCTGGTGCTCCCTGAGGGCAGGGTGGCGGCTGGGGCAGCAAGGTGACAGGTGTGCAGCCCTGTAGCCTTTCCTGCTCCAGCCTTTGCCTGACGTGCCCCAACCACCTGAAACACCTGCTCAGTGCTTGAGACCCACCCAACAGTGGGGCCGTCCTTGCTGCCCCTTCTGTACCGCCTGTTTTAAGTGGTGCCCTTTTCCAGACTCCCAGAGCATTCCCCACTGTGTGCCAGGCACTTACAGCTATCTATCCCCCCCACCACTCCCCTTCACAGGCTCAACAAGGCAAGTAACACGCTCCACTAATACAGCTCCTGGCAGGTCTCAGCAGAGCTCCAAGCCTGCGCTGGCCATTTCCCACGTGTATTAGGAATCCAGCTCCCCCAGAACCGTGCCTTCCCTAATGAATGTCAGATTACTCCGTTACCAATACAGGAAGGAAAATGGGATTGCAAGTCCCCAAAGCAAAGTGGGTGGCGGGGCAGTGATGAGCATAAAGGGTAGTTGCCATTGATTGTTGGTTGCTGCGTGCCAGATACTAAGACTTTATGCATGCCAGGTACTAAGACTTTATGTCAATCTCATTGATTCTTCACACTAGCCCTGTACTATTATTATCCCCATTTTACAAATGAGGAAACTGAGGCACAGGGAGGTTAAAGAACCTTGCTTATTCCAAAGCCTGGCCCCAGAGCCTGCCGTGCCTGTATCGTGGTATGGAATGGAAGTGACTAATGCTGACTGAGTGATGTGGGTGAATCTGAATCTCCTCATAAAGTGTGCTGCTGTTTCTCGGCTCCTTTTGGAGGAAGGCAGGAGAAATTGGGCACTTAGCACATGTCTACAATCTCATTTATATGTTACCACCACCAAGCAGAGCACTGTGCTTGGTTGATGTGCTGAAAAGCAAACTACACCTTTTATGTAAAAAGTAGGGAAAGGAGAAGAATATGTATTTGTATTTGCATAAGTATACCCTCAAAGAATACATAAAAATTAGTGAAAGCATTTACCCAGATGGAGGGGAAGGTGGAGGGGGTGTCAGGGTGGAAGGAAGACTTTTCCCTGTGTATGAGTACCTTTTTGGGGGTTTTTTGTTATGGTTTTTTGGTTTGTTTGTTTTGCACCATGGGATTGAAAAATAAATGTTTAAATTATTTTTTAAAACAAAATAAAGCCAGCTGCTCCCAACGTATGTTCTCTGTGGTTCTCCCAAGGTCTTGCTGTGGCCAGCGCCCTGGTGGACATTTCTCAGCAGATGCCGATAGTGTACAAGGAGAAGTCAGGAGCTGTGAGAAACCGGAAGCAGCAGCCCCCTGCACAGCCTGGGACCTGCATCTGATGCTGGGGCCAGGGACTCTCCCGCGCACGAGCTAGTGAGTGGCACACCAGAGCCATCTGCAGGGAAGGGCGTGGCGGGGAAATGGCTGTGCGGTGCGGGGCAGAAGACTGGAAACCCTCAAAGCATCTGACTCACCTGCATGATCACAAGCTTTCTTTGACGGTTTCTCCCATCTGTGTTCCAGCATCTAACCTTTTACTTTTGCATAGGAAATACTTGATTTAATTACAGGTCCAGGGATGAGCTGATGGTTGCTGGAGGAGGCCGGTGTAGAGCCAGTGAGAGAACTAGGAATGACACTCAGGTTCACTGTGGAATACTGTTCTTGGGACTGTCTCAACTGTGCAAAAAACAAAAGATGGAGTGTTTACAAGTAGACGTTCATCATCAGTTGTTCTTGAACATGATCTTTTAAAAACTAGTCAGATGAATTAACTTGTTTTCATCTGAAGCCTGCTATCTTTTTTAAAAGATGTGATATTTATTCTTGCACGATTTAGGCAATTATCTCTCTTCCAGGGAGTACCTTTTTTTCTAGTTGAGAATTAATAATGGTCCATCTCTTTTGATCATATCAAGCTAGGATAGAAGGGGGGCTATTTTAAATGTCAAGGTCAGCAGTGTACTTTGAATGTAAACTGGTATAATAGGTAGTTTTCTATAGCAACTTGATTAATTTAGTCTTAATCCATTTGAAACTCTCTCTTCCTTTCTCTCTGCCTGTCCCTCTCCTTCTCCATCTCACCCTCCCTCTCTCACACATACACATACACACACAAACACATACACACAACACTAAGTGCCTAGACTTTAAATAGATCTAGCAATTGGAAAGTTAGTAAGCCTAAGTTTTTACATAATTGCATTCCTACATTCTTGTAAAATTTAAATAGCTACCATTGGCAATCTGCTTTTTTTCTAAAATCTGATTTGCAGCCAGGAAAGAATTTTCTCACCCAAGGAACGTTTGACCTAGCAGCAGGGTTGAGAGGAAAGCAGAAATGAATGAACTGTGAAAGCTCCTGTTTTTATTATCAAAAAGGACACTGTCAAGAAGGCGCCCCCTGCCCCCACCCCTGTGTCACCCTAGGCCTGTTAAGTGATCAGAGGAAAGGACTCATTCATGTCACATTTCCTTGAGCAGAAAAGAGCACTGAGAACACTTGGGACCCCTGGATCAGAGAGCAGCTGTGTGTCCTGCAGCCTCCTCTGAACTTGTGGTTCATTCTCAGGCTGGGGTGGACTGAGATGCCAGGAAAGGGACAGCCTCCCATTGTCAGGCAGAAGCTGCCCAAAGCCTGGAGAAGGACCTGTTTGCCCTCTTTCCCCCAGGAGGGCCTCAACCCACCCACCCTCCCTCAGACCAAGGTGGTGGCCGTGAGGAGGGCAGCAAATGCTGACAAGGATAAAAAGCACATGGAAAAAAAGGACGAGGAGGGAAAACTCTGCCAAATGGAAAATGACCAAATTTAAGAGGGTGGGACAGTCCCCTGCTCCTCTCCTAGAGGGCACTGCCTGGAAATTGTGTTTTCCCCATTTATGGTGCTCTGTATTCTGGCATTATGCAGCAGCCTCCCAGAAGCTCTCTTCTGCTTCAAAACCTGGGATCTCTGGCATTACTCTATTGGGATGGACCGCTGGACAGCAATGCTCGAGTTTGTGAGTTTGGAGAAATACTCAAAAGAACTAAAACTGTGGGATTTTACCTTTAAATGCAGTGCCTAGAGAGAGAGTATTGTCTCTTCCCCAACACTAACCCCACTCCCATGAAGAATTGCCTGGAAAGATATTTTCAAGGAATTTGAACCATAAAACACTATCTGATGCACAAAACACCTCTACTTTGAGACTCACCTCTCATAAAGCTTCTTTTTCACATTATTGTTAAAGAGCAGACCTTCTAGAAAAGATCCCTCCTCTCATGAGATCCCCCATCCCTGCTGCAGAACACAGCACCCATGGCGCCTGCAGTGGACTGGCCCCTCAATTCCCACAGGCCCCCCCGGCAAGGCAAAAGGGAGGCCCCTGGGCATTGTCCTCCTACAAGGAAGATCCTCTTTGTTTGTTCAAAGGACCAGTTTTCCTTGGCCAAAGAAGTCTCTTCCCCATGTTAGTCCTATGCCTTGAAATATCGTGCACCATGACCCACAGCCATCTGGTTATGTCTTATTTTTTTTCCTAAAAGATAATGTTTATTTTTAAAAAGGAAGGAAGGAGCAAGTGAAGTTTCATTCTGCTCCAGCGGTGGGGAAGCCGCTGAATCCACCTGCTTCTCCTTTGCAACCAACAGCAAACAGCTTTCTCCGGCCTCAGGGCAGAAAAAGGGAATGGCAGGGAGTAAGAGGCGCTGGGCTCGGAGCCGTTACCAAGAAGGAATTGGTTGTCATCTGGCAATGTTGCGCGTCGCAAGAGAGCCTGTATATAAATTAAAATAGTCAAGACAACACTGACCTTGCACTTGTACATAACTATACAGTAGTGTCCAGAATGTTCAGACATTCGGAGTGTACATAAAACAGAAAAAATCTTCATGTATTTTTATTAAATATAACAATGTCTGAGTTTCACCTAAGATGTTTTTGTGCCATATGCTGGATATCCAGGTTCTCACCAGGCCCCGATACATGAATAACAAACCCAAGAAACGCATCCCCATTGTGTGATGTGTTCAGATGCATCTGGCACCAATTAGGTATTTCTTAAAACAGGACTCATCTGTCAGAGTGCATATGAAAAATCAGGCAGGGAATCGAAACGCTTGAGGAGACTCAGGAAGCAGAGGTGTCTGCCGCTGCCCTTGGCCCTGCAAGCACATCATGACCCTTTCTGGCGGCCTCTTGGTACTCTGGGTAGTGAGCGATGACCAGTCTTGTCCTGAGAAGTGTTTCTCTTAGTCTTTAAGTTCAAAGACTATAACCTGTGGCAATCAGACTTTCCAAAAGGGGATTCTCCATTTTTTGTAGTTTTGACTAAATTTTTAATGACCATTTCCTGGAATCAGTTTATTATACTGAAAACTGGGGGTGGGAGTAGGGAGCTAGTTTGTTGATAAATAGTTCCCATTTCCCCGTGGAGAATTTGACACACCCTGAACTCCTGTGTGCCTCCTGCCGTCCCTGCACACAGCCTGGGGAGAAGCCTGTGCCTCCCCGTGTGGAGAAAAGGCAACCCCAGATCCCCTGAGCTAACCCGGAGGAAAGGCAGTCCTGGACAGAAGACTGTCAGCAGAAGGAAAGTACTGGACTACCCGTGGGTAAGGCCTGCCATTCAAGAATGGAGACACCTGGGAACTAAAAAGAGCAGAGCACTGCCGGTGGGAAGAGGCATTTTACCTTCCAGTGCAAATCCTGCTCCTTTGATTTAATGGGGTGTACTGGGGCCAGGGGCTGATTCACTTCCTTGGGAGATGGTGGTGTTTTCATGAAGATCTTTGATCCTTCCATTTCATTTATTCATCCATCCATTCAACAAGTATTTGCTAAACACTAACCTAAGCTAATGCTAGGGTAGTGACTGAGTGTAAAAATACATTTTAGAATTAAAACAAAATCCAAGTCCTCACACCCCTGTCATCCCAGGAGATCTTTCCTTGTGGTGGTTTCTGTGAGAATTGGCCATCCTGAGGACAGAGCCAGGATGGCAGAGGCCTCCTGTCCTCAGGGCATGCCCTGCCTACTTTCTGAAATGTTTACCCCATTGACCAAACTTGGCTTCAGCCACTGCGGTGGTTTCTAGATAGCCGGGCCCACCAAGAGACATTGCCCCTTGATGAGAGTCAAACACCCTGCCTACAAGGAGATGTTTTGAAGTGGAGAGGAGAATTGGCGCCTTCTCTTTTAAAGGCAATAATGGAATTGACTTTCAGTAACTGAATTTGTGCACAAAACATTCTAAACACTAGTGAAGCCTGTTTCGTTGAACTAATTCTGGCTCTGGAAATGTTTTTGTTTTATAGTTATTTACGATTTCGTTTATTTGGATTCAAGCTTAGTCTGTTAATATGTATAATTTAGCATCTATTACACTCATGTAAATATGGAGTAAGTATTGTAAACTATTTCATTGCTGGGGATTGTGGGCGTTATACATACATTTAGGACTGCAATTTTTTGGTATTTTTTGTATTGTAAAATAACAGCTAATTTAAGCAGGAACAAGAGAACTAAGGGAGGTCTGTGCATTTTAAACACAAATGTGAAGAACTTGTATATAAACAAAAGTAAATACTATAATACAAACTTCCTTCTGAAATAAAAGTAGATCTGGTAAAATTGTGGCTTTTGTTCTGAGTGTTTCATTTTGATTTTGCATTGTTTTGCCTATATTTACATTTTGGTCATTAGAACCTTAAGGAAAAAAAAAACGTTTACCAGTTTTCAGACTGCCTCAGAGGGAGCACTTGACAGTTACGGAGATGAGAGTGAAAACCCCTGGCAGGTACCTCAGACACCCCTCCAGGCAGCTTGTGAGCCACAGACCTTTCACAACAGCCTTTGTGTGCCTACAGGGCAGCTGGGCCCGTGGGGGCAGGGAGAGATCTGAGCAGTGAGGTATGGACAGCGTGTCACTCCTCCACTAACCACGCCACTGTCTCCAGTGGTGCCGTTATCCTTCCACTTTGTGCTCTCCTCATAGGCTCCTGAATGTCCCTCTAGGTTGTCTCCAAACTGCTAAATCTCAGGTGTGCTGACAGGTCTCAACCGTGGCCAGTGTTTTCCTTGGCCTTGAATTTTTGATGAAGTTATTCCCATTGGCAAGGCCTTGTTTGGGGGCTTCCTGTGCGTCCTGCCCCATTTTATTTGGCTCCTGCCCTCAGAATGGGTCAGTCATGCATTTCAGTGCCCCAGTGCAGAGTGCAGATTCCCAGTGCTAACAGTTCCTTCCAGAAGGATGAGGTCATTGAAAGAAGGAGGAAACACAAGACGGTCACTCCTATAGGGGAAGGTGGCAGGGTACTAGGGCCAGGGCCTGAGGTGACGGCAGGATCCTGGGGAGGCCTGCCCACCAGAGCTCAGGTCTGGCTTAGGGAGGGAAATGGCTGGACTAGTGGCCGCAAACCAGTTGAGAAGGACCTTGAAACTCTTCCAGGGAGGGCTGTGGGAGCCACCAACGGTAACAGGATAGAAACCCTATGATTTGGTGGTACTGTGGCAGAGACAATGCTGTGTTTCCCAAACCTACTGGGCCCACAGCTCATCATTTCCCGGCCTCCCTGCAGTTAGGTTGGGACCAAACTAAGCCATGGCCAAGGAAAGCTTGGAAGAAGTGATGGGCACCAATTCCAAGCTTGGCACACAAATGCTCCCACAGGGGACTCTCCTAGGGGCCACATGTTAAAGACACTGGAGGGACTGTGGGTCCCTGAGTCACCCCTTAGAGGCCGGCCACCTGATCAGTAAGAGCTGTGCTGGCCTTTGCATCACTGGAAAGCAAACTCACTCTACTGATCCACTGAGATTTGGGGTTTTGTTACACCAGCTAGCTTTTCTTATTCTCACTAATACACAAATCAGCACTTTGAAGTGCAGTGCACCTGTAACCAAACCCTTAAGTACATGGCACTGGTTCAGCGTGAGGCCAGGTGGCGAGCAGTGAGAAGACAGGTGCAGCTGGCAGGACAATGGAGGTCCCTGCCAGGCGGAGCAAAACATCTGGTAAGGCTGTTTCGCTCAGTAACTTGGAAAGCAAACTCCATATCTGCTGACTTTTTGACTTGAGGGGAATCAACAACAACAACAAAAACATCCTATGTGTTGATTGTTACTGGCTGCTTTTGGCGAGGCATCACGAGAAAAAGTTTACTTCAGGAAAGAATTAGCCAGTTTACAAGCAGAAGGGAAAAGGGTGGAAAGATGTCAACCAGTGCCTTGCAATTCTGGAAAAGCCAACTGCTTCTAGTCTCCAACCAGTGAGAGGTGCAGGTGAGCAACAAAGGCCCCATGAGACTTAGTTGAACACAGTGACTGGGCCTCATGGTGAACATCCCTGGGCTTCCCACTGGAGCCTGGAAACTGCAAAGCCACCAACTTGAGGGAGGGGCATGTGGTTAAGGAAGCAAAGAAAAAGCTGACGTGAGAACTGTTTCCAGGAACAAACCACGAGTGTAGTCACTGACCTGGGCCTGCCTGGAAATAAATAAAGATGTAGTAAGTTTAAGAAACCATTAGCAAAACCTTAAAAAAAAAAAAAAAAAAGGCGATTGAGGAAGTCTTAAATCCACCTTCAGGCAGGAAGATGGTTGTGAAAGCTGTGTCCAGTGAGGGCTTTACAAGCTCAGATGTGGGCCCAAGAGCAGAACTGGGCCTGAGTGAGGACTCCCCCCAGCCCAGGACAGGGCCCAGCAGGATTGCAAAAACACCACAGAGCAGCAATTGCTGCATCTGCACCTGCTCCTTCCTGGGCAGGAGGGCTTAGAAGGGTGTCCTGCCTGTTCTCATCACTACCTGCTGGGTATGAAGTGGAGTAAGTTGTCTTGTTAATTCAGGATTGTGGACTTCAAAGAGCCACCTGAGGGAGGCTGCATCACCTGGAGGTCTGGCGGGATGTGACCTTGTATTGTCCCCCTAGGAGAGGGTGTCTGTGACCCATGTAGGAGAGGAAGCACAAAACTGGTTTTGGTGATTAGAATAGCAAACTGGGCCAGAGGCTTACCACACATTTCCTCTTCCTGAGTCCACAGCTTCGACTGCATGGCCTGGGCCCATGGCATCTGGGTAGAGCCTTGGGATCAGCCCTCACCAATGATGTGTCATTTCAAGGCCATTCAGAGTGACAGTGTCTCCTCCACTGTCTCCATCAACCTTGAAGGCTTATGTTGAAGATGGTAATACAACAGGACTGAAGGAGACTGGGTCCCTGAATGACTTTGTGGAACAGAGCACTATAGTAGTAGAATTAGGTATCTTGTTTTACCCTGCTTAAGTGAATTAATTAATTCTCTAGATTTATTCACCTAGTTATTCAACAAATTTTTATTGAGCACATCAGGGCTAGGCATTGTGTCAGGACCAGAGATTTTGCAATGAACAAAACAGAGAAAACTCCATGTCCTCCAGGGGAGTCGATAATAAAATGTCAGATAAGCTCTATGAAGAAAGGTAAAGTAGGGTTGGGGGTAGAAAGTGCTGGGGGGATTGCTACTTAACATAGTGTGTCTAGGGAAAGCCATTCTGCTAAGGTGACAGCTGAGCAGAATGATGAGTGGAGGGGGCAGGAAGGAATGTGGAGGTCTGGGAGAAGAGCATTCCAAACAGGGATGGCAGGTCCAGAGGCCCTGAGGGGGCAGCATACCTGGTAGGCCTGCTGGATATTTCTGAGAATGAAAAAGTCTGTTCCCAGTTGTTTGCGTGGAGACCCTAACTCAGTTATAAACACAAAGTAACTTGAGAGCTGGTTTAATATACAGCCAGCTTTCCAGCAATGCAACTACCATGTACATCAAGGGAAAACTGAACTTCGTTTTCCTTAAAACTTATCACCAGCTGGTCATCATTTTGACATTCTGTCAACAACAGCAATGTCATTCCTGGCATCTGTATGGGTCGCATCTGAACAGACACACGCCCTGCAGCCCTGCAGGTACTGGCTGTATAACTAGAATTCCCTTCCACCCTGTGTCCTGGAAACATGAAAGCGATTAGACCGGAAGATCCCAATGGCTGTCTCAAATGTGCTGGATGGAGTTGCCAGGGCCCACTGGCATGCCCTGTAAGCCTTTCCTTCCACGTTTGGTTCCTGCCCCTTGAAGACTCCATTTCTGAGTTTGTGTGTGTTTTACTTTCTAGTGTGTGTCCTCATCTTAATTTTTCTCTCTCTCTTCTGCATTGAACTGAAGGTTCACTTGGGTGTGGAGAGACATGACCCCAGCAGAGCAGCTTCCCAAGGCATCCTCCAACCCAGGGCTTCCCTGCAGCCTGGCAAGGCAGGGCCGTGCATTTCTGCATCAGCTCACAAGCATGACAGGCTCACTGCAAGTTGCTGTCTGGTTGAGGAACTGCTTCTAAAGCCCGCACAGCCCCGTCCTCCCAGCCCTCTGGAAATTTCACCAACCCGTGTCCACATTTCATGAAAAATGAGCTGGTTCTGTGAGCACGGCCTGGCCTGACTTGCTTGGTGGGCGGTGAGTGGTTTCCACTTCAACCTCGCACCTAATCACTGGGCTCCACACCAGGATGGGCATTCATGAGCCGTGAAGTTTCCAGCAATAAATCCACGGATGCTTCCAGCACCTGCCTTTTTGCATCACCCCCACTCCCAGCCACCTGCCAGGCAACAGGTAACAGGAAGACCCAGTCACAGGAGGGTAGTATGGGGGCAGGACTGCAGTCTCCCAAAGCCCGTGCACAAAAAGCGACAGCTCCCTGGCAGGACAAGGAGGCTGACATTCAGATGTGGAGGAACAAGGCATGACCCATTCCCGGTCATAGGGGCCACAGCTGGACTCAGCCTTGAGGCTTGGCCAGACAACACCGTGTATAAACCAGGACCTTTTTAGGTAGAAGTAATGGAAGCCAAACTCTAATGATCTTAGACAGTGCTATTAATCTCCTGGGGCTGCCAGAACAAATTACCACAACTTCAGTGTCTTGAAACAAGAGAAACTGATTCTCACAGTTCTGGAGACCAGAAGTCTGAAATGCAGGTGTTGCCAGGGCTGTAGTCTCTGGAGGCTCTAGGGGAATCTGTGCCTACCTCCTCCAGCTTCCGGTGGCTCCTGACATTCCTTGGCTTGTAGCTGTATCACCCTAATCCCTATCTCTGTCTTCCCCTGGTCTTTTGCTCAAAATGTCTGTGTTTAGTTTCCCTCTAGACACCTCTGCATCGCTCTCATAAGATGCAGAGGTGCGACATATAGGTGTTGAGAGCCCACTCGGATAATCCGGGATAAGCTCCTCTCAAGATCTCTAACTTGGCTGGGCACAGTGTCTCACGCCTGGAATACCAGCACTTTGGGAGGCCAAGGCGGGAGGTTCACTTGAGGTCAGGAGTTGGAGACCAGCCCGGGCAACACACAGAGACCCCATCTCTACTAAAAATAGCCAGGCGTGGTGGCACACACCTGTGGTCCCAGCTACTCAGGAGGCTGAGGTAGGGGGATTGCTTGAGCCTGGGAGTTTGAGGCTGCAGTGGGCTATGACTGCACCACTGAATTCCAGCTTGGGTGACAGAGTGAGACTATCTCAAAAAAAAAAAAACATAAAACATAACTTAATCACATCTCTTGCCACAGAAAATAATACTCTTTTGCCTACATATAAGGTAATATTTACAAGATCCAGGGATTAGGATGTGGACATATCTTTGGGACCACTGACAGCCATGAAGCAATCTCATAATTTTCAAATAGGTTCTGTCCTTTTTATCTTTCCAATCTTTTGGAAAGCATATGCCTATATTTTTAATCCACAATTCTATTTTTATTTCAGGTCATTTCATTTCTGGTTTTTATTTATTTTTTATTGAGACAGGGTCTCACTCTGTCACTCAGGCTGGACTACACTAGCACAATCATGGCTCACTGCAGCCAACCCCTGGGCTGAAGTGATCCTCCAGCCTCAGCCTCCTGAGTAGCTGGAACTACAGACACACATCACCATGCCTGGCTGATTCATTTTTAAATTTTTTCTAGGGACAAGCTCTATGTTGCCCAGGCTGGTCTCAAACTCCTGGCCCCATGTAAACCTCCAGCCTCGGCCTCCCAATGTGCTGGGATTACAAGAGTAAGCCACCTGCCCAGCCTCCAGTTTTGTTTTGTTTGAGACAGAGTCATGCTCTGTCACTAGGCTAGAGTGCAGTGGCACGATCTTGGCTCACTGCAACCTCTGCCTTCCGGGTTCAAGCGATTCTCCTGCCTCAGCCTCCTGAGTAGCTGGGATTACAGGCATGCACCACCACACCTGGCTAAAATTTTGTATTTTTAGTAGAGACGGGGTTTCGCCATGTTGGCGAACACAAAGTATTTGAGAGCTGGTTTAATATACAGCCAGTTTTCCAGAAATGCAACTACTGTGTACATCAAGGGAAAATTGAACTTTGTTTTCCTTAAAACTTATCGCCAGCTGGTCATCATTTTGACAAATTCTGTCAACAACAGCAATGTCATTCCTGGCATCTGTATGGGTCACATCTGAACAGACACATGCCCTGCAGCCCTGCAGGTACTGGCTATATAACACGCCTGGCAAGAACTCCCTTCCACCCTGTGTCCCGGAAACAAGAAAGCGATTGTGATCCGCTCACCTCAGCCTCCCAAAGTGCTGGGATTACAGGCGTGAGCCACTGCACCTGGCTTCCTCCACTTTTTTTTTCAGTGCTTATATTTTACTCTAATTAACTGAGTCAAAAATGGAGAATAGTTGAACACACTTTCATGTAAGGTGAATCATTTAGCCGATATTTAATTCTGCATTTGGGCTGCCATGCCATTGTGGTTAGCAGGGCAAGATGATGAGCCCTCTCTCAACGTGCACACCCCGCCTCTCCCCAACCCACTTACAGGTGTCCATCCCCACGCAGGTGTGGGTGCCTTAGAGTATTCCTTCTTCTTCGTAAAGTGAGAATGGGCTGGACTCAGCTTCACTGCCCAACGACCCTTTTTTTTTTCCTTTGGGAAACTGTCCTTCCTGTTCCATGTAACCATGGTGGGCTGAGATCACTCACTGAGCTACAGGAAGAGGCCCATTACCCATGCTGGGCCCATCAAGGTTCTGCCTGGGACAGTCCATAAATGCTGGAAGAGAGAGTTACCTTTCCCTACTGAGGCTGCTAAAAGAAGACACTGAAAACTGGGGCTGCCAGTGGCAGTCTTACCCTCTCGGTGAAAGCCTGCCCAGCTGCAGGGGAAACCAATGCACAGACCAGCAGGCGCAACATCATTTGAACCCCTGGAGACAGCTGTGCCTGAAGCCCGCATGGCTCAGGCACATGCTCAAGCCACTCTGATTTGTTTGTTACAGTGAAGAGAGTCCTTGGCTGGGCACAGTGGCTCATGCCTGTAATCCCAGCAATTTGGGAGGCCAAGGCAGGCGGATTACCTGAGGTCAGGAGTTCAAGAGCAGCCTGACCAAAATGGTGAAACCTTGTTTTTACTAAAAATACAAAAATTAGCCGGGCATGGTGGCATGTCCCTGTAATCCCAGTTATTCGGGAGGCTGAGGTGGGAGAATCGCTTGAACCTGGGAGGTGGAGGTTGCAGTGAGCCAAGACTGTACCACTGCACTCCACGCTACATAACAAAGCGAGGCTCTGTCTCAAAAAAAGAGAGTCCCGAAGCTGAGAGGCTGGTGGACAGCTGCCAGCAAGTAGTGTTTGTGGGTCTGATGTGAGCTGCTAAGTCCACACCTGATCTCAGAGCTGGTGGCTCTTTTTCCAATCAGGACAGCTCCAGGCCTGAGTTTTGGTGTGGTCTGTACCTAACCCCTGTGTCTTAGATCAGGATCTCTAGAACCCACGCCCAAGACAGGAGTTCTCAAATGCCATGATTTGTGGAGGGAATGCCTTCGGGGGAACCTGCCAGTGAGGAGAGCAGGAGGAGGCGGGCAGGGGCGGGAGCTGAGCCAGGTGGGGGTCCCAGCTGGAGTCTAGCCTCAGCTTGACCCCATAGGGGCTCTGGAGCAGGAACAGCACACCGCCTTGTCCCTTGAGGCAGTCACTGGCTGCAGTTGCCTCTGGGAGCAGAGTAAAAGTGGACAGGCATTTCTGGGAGTGCAATTCCCTACAGAAGGGGACAGCTCTGAGCTGTGTTACCAGCCACCATTCCCAGGGGCTGGGGCATGCGCTGCAGTGGCCCAGAGAGGTCTCTGAGGAAGGCCCCCACAACCTCCACTTTAACCTCTTGCCAAACGTCAAGCAGATTGAGAAGGAGCCGCTAGAGACACAGGAACCCCTTCCTCATCAGGAGTCTCCAAGCTTTGGAGGAAGAAGGAGGCAGGCAGGAGGCAGGAGGATCATTTCACCCCAGGGGTTCAGGGCTGCAGCGGACTATGATCATGCCACTGCACTACTGCCTGGTGACAGAGTGAGATCCTGTCTCAAAAACAAACAGACAAAAAAAACCAATGCTCTTAGCATCTGCTGGGTCTACGTTGGGCAGTGTGTGTGACATGGCCACCCCCAGCTGCAAGGGAGGCTGGGAAACGCAGTTTCATTATCTGAGTACTAGTGGGGAGAGAAAGAAGAGAGGAAAGCACTGAAAATCCCTGCCGCGAGGAGGTGAGAGCTGATTCATTTCGGCTTCCTTAGGTGAGGTGATGGGGCCCAGACAGGTTCTGAGGCCACTGGAGGTCACACAGGCCAGCAGGGATACACCCAGTGGCAGACCCTGGTCTCCAGGCTCTCACGACACAGATCACATAAAAGCAAGGTCAGTCTCAGCACACATAGATTTAATAAGCACTGTATGTTATTCCTACAGCTGCAGGAAACCAGGGGGAAGATGGCCACAGCGCCAATGCCAGGCAGGGCACAGGGTGGGGCCCATCAAGCAGCATATGGGAAACAGGAAAGACTCTGCCAGCATGGTCATGGTGCACAGGTGGCTACAATGGTGGGTAATGCCCAGTTGGGAGGATGCAGTGTTAGAAGGGGTCTTGTCCGATGGATTCCTTAGGAATGCTTGGGAGGCTGATATAATTTCCTAGAATTCTGAGATTCTGGATGGTCTCTGACCTGCTCTAGGAGATCTGGGGCTCCAGAGAGGTCTCAGCTACAAAAGTGACCCTCTCCTGACCCCACCTGTGGGAGACCCCAGTGGTCTCAAGGTCTGTGGATAAAGGGACCTACAACCAAGATGCCTCCTGACAGGGAGACCAGGGGCTTTGCAGTCAGGCCCCAGCCTACATCCCTCGCCCCAGGGGACCGCACACAGGGTGTCCAAACCTACAAAGGGCAGCAGGGTGAAAGCACCAGGGCCGGCTTGGGGGGTAAGCCAGTCCCTTCTGAAAGGGCCAGTAGGCCACAGAGGCGGCCCAGGCAGGCAGGGTGGGGTAGCTGGCTGTGCTGTCCGAGGTTGCTGTCCTAGTCAGAGCAGGGCCAGGAGCGCCAGGACAGGAACTATGGAGAGCAGGGAGCGTCTCTCCAGGGCCCTGAAGGCGAAGGACACCTTGGGGGTGGGAGCCAAGTGCAGACTTGAGGCAAAAGCCTGTCTCTGCCCTCTGCCTGCACCCCACCCCAGGCCCCTCATGCCTCCACCCAGGCCCACCAGGCACGGAAGGGTGTGAAGGTGCCAGCTCACCCTTCCCTCCCTGCACCTACCTGCAGGACGCTGTGCTCCGGGTCTCCCTGGGGGTTCAGCTGGTCCAGCAGGACTGGGGGCCACCCGCTGGCAAAGGCCTGAATGGCACCATCTATGGAGGGAGGGGTCCAGGGTGGACTTGGCTGGGAAACCCTAGCACAGGGCCCAGCACAGGGGACAAAGTGAGAGACCTCCTGCTGCAAAGACTGGCTCCTTGGGACGGAAGGTGCGTGGTGAGGAATAACAAAATAATAAGGACAACTGTGACAGAGTGACTCAACTGTACAGTCTTCCATTCTCCCCTCTAAAATGGCTCCCGGCCAGGCGGCTTGGGAGGGGGCAGCAAGCGCCGCCCCAACTCCCTCTCCACCCCCGCCCGGGCCCCTCACCCAAGCAGCGGTTCCTTGTAAAGAGTCCCCGGAAGGCTTCGCAGTCCTCACGCCGGTTCCCGCTGGCTCCGCAGTCGCACCAGGGCGCCACGCGCGCGCTCACGTTGTCCACGTAGTTAGGGGTGACGGCGGTGCCTGCGGGGACCCCGAGGACGAGGTCATCGGCCCACCCAGGCGGAGATATCCCCTGGAGAGCCCCCGCCCGCGCCCAGATCCCGGCCGCGCGTACCCACGAGGCCCGCGTAGGCACGCAGGCAGCGAGCGCGCTGGTCCAGCAGGCAGCCGTCGGGAGCGCTGGGCGCTGGGGTGCACGAGACCTGAAAGGCCAGGAGGCGAGGCCTGCGCGGCCGGAGGGCGGTGAGCGGGAGACAGGCCCCGACCCCACCCTCGCCACGGCCCCGCCCCCGCCCCCGCGCACCTGCAGACTCGGCTGCGCTCGCAGAAGTTTAAGGGCTCAAGGCAGGAGGGCGGCGCGGGGCCGGGCCCCGAAAAGGCGCAGGAGGGCACGAAGGTCTGGCGCCGACGCTCGGCGCACGCGGGGCCCGCGCACGGGCAGAAGAGCAGTGCGTGGGTGAGCGCGGGCGGCCCGCGGGCGAAGAAGCGGCGCAGGGCCCGGCGGCAGCGGGCGCGGGGACAGCCCCCCTGCGCGACCCGGCCCAGGCACTGCGCCACGTACTCGGAGCGCAGCCGCTGGCACCTAGCGTCCGCCGTGCAGGCTTCGGCCGCGTCCACACATCGGTTCCCTCTGACCCAGCTCACCGACCCTGGGAAAGGGGCGGGCAGGCTGAAGGTCTCCGTGCGCCCCGCATGCACACCTCACCCAGCCCATCCACGCCCCTGGAAGGTGGGGGACACTGAAAACCCGAGAAGGCACAGAGTGTGGCCCAAAGGGGGGGCCGACTGGCACTGATCGGCTCTCCGTCGTGGGGATGGGCAGCGGCGGGCTCTGGAGGGCCCTGCAACACCTCAGGGATGGAGAGGGAGCATCGAGGCTGAGCCAGGCCTTCCCCAGAAGCTGAAGCCCCTCCTTCCCGGGCATCACCACCATTCCCAGAACCGCCACACACGTCCAAAGACGGGTCCAGGGGCTCCTCCTACACTCATGGGCACTACCTGACGGGGGAACAATGAGGCTTTCTGGGGATCTGGCCAATGGAGACTTTAAAACCAGAGATGGTATAGAAGACAGTGACTGCTCCTAGTCTCTTAATGACAGGCTGTGACACCATACCTTTCCTCCTCTACCCCCTCCACCTCGCCCCTTATCCCCTACCATGGAGACCCTTTGGGTGTGTCTATTGATTTCTGTTTCTCCCTCTTTCCTGACCTCCTGCTCCTCCTCCTGCCCCCTGCATCGGTGTCTCCCCTCTCCAGCCCTTCCTGATGCTCCCTTGAGTCGAGGTCATCCTGCCCCATCTGGGGCCTCTTCCAGCCCCTCCACCCTCCATCAGCCAGGGGAGAGCAGATTCATGCAAGAGCTCTGGCCACTGAAGAACCCACTGGGTCCTGGCTGCCAGGGTGTGGATTCAGAGAAGTCCCTGACGACACACCGCCGGGCTTTGTCCTGAGCCACAGGACCCAAGGGTTCAGCAGTGGTTTTAGTGACCAGGCTCCAGGATAGGTGACACCCTGCTGGAGACAGAGAAGGTGTCTGGCACCACAGTCACACACCAGGGGTTGGGTAGACAGAGGGCGAGCTCTGCCCAGATGCCCACAGGCTATGTCTAAATGGAGCCAGGAAAACTGGAAGTTGGGACTTGACAGCATTTTCCCAGGATTTGAGTCACCAAAACCAGGCTAATCGAATGCCCCCCAGCCTCCATAAGTTCTCCAGTCTGGAACATCTCATTCAGACTAGAAGCCTTTCTGGTGCCCAGCCTGGGTGGACATACACAGCCTGGCCCCTCATCCATCTCCCTGTGTGTTTGTGCACAGGGGTTAGGGGGTGGTATCCCACCCCAGGCTGGGAGCAGGGTGCCTCTCTGGCAATGGCCGTGTCTTTCAGGCCGTGGATTGGACCATGTGGTGAGAGTGATTCCTGCTGTGACTTCAGCACCGGCCTCTGCAGGAAGGATGAACATAGGTTGAGAGCTTAGAATGGTCCCTGAGTGGAGGGGATAGACGGCAGCGGGGTGAGTCCTCTCTTCCTCCCCTCCCCAAAGGGCACACTTTGCTCTCCTCTCACAGACTTGCCAGGCACATCCCTGGGTCTCAGCTGCACACACCAGCACCTGGTGTTGCCTAAGGGTTTGGACCCACCTCTGCCGGTTGCTTACCTGTCACCCTTGCCCAGAACACCCTTACCCAGTCTCCACCCTTACAGCAGCTCATCTCAGCTGCAAAATCTCCTCCACCTTAAACCTTTACCAGATTCCACTTTCCACACTACACTCAGTAAAGTGACCCCTCCCTCCGCAACATCCATGCAGGGAAGGAGCAGTCCAAGAAGGTGGAACAACAGATGAACAACACCAAAGATTCCCGGCAAGGAATCTGTGTGATGGGTAGGAGGGCTGGGGCTGAGGGGAGAGTGAGAGAGTTGGGAGACGGCAGACAATAGGCAAAAGTTCCTGGGGTGGGGGTGCCAAGGCTGGAGGGGGATGGCGGTGGTGGCTTGACTGGGCTGGGAGGGGAGGTGCTCAGCATATAGTGGGATCAATTGCCAGGTGTGCCCAAGCCTGCACACAGGCCTCTCCCTGGCAACCCTTCCTGTGGTTCAGCTTTTCCTGGAATCTCTTGCCCTCCCACCTTGTCACTGAGGAGCAGGAACAGAGAGGCCAGGGTTTGGGGTCCAGGGGAAAAGAGGGGCACTCACCCAGTAACAGCAGCAGCAGCAGCAGCGCAGGCCCCAGGCAGCAGACCATGCTGGACGTTCAACAGAGAAGGATGGCTGGCAGAGCCCTGATAGGCACCCCCTTCCTAGCGCCTCTGGAGCAGGAACACAGTGAAAACCCAGCTGTCTGTGCTGATACCCCTGGGAGGAGCCTTTGCTGCGACAACTCCCCGCCCTCATTAAGTCTCCACCCCAGGCTGCACCTTCAGGTAAACCTGGGAGCCACAGGATCTGGCGCCTGAATATACCTAGATGGACCCCAACACACTAGCCCCACCACGCACACCCAGCAACACACAGACAACCACCCAGGGAGACCTGGTCTCTCCATGCTAAACTAGGAACGCTGTGAAACATTTTTCTTTTCCTTTTTTATATAATTTTATTTTAAACTTAAAAAAAAATTTTTGAATAGAGTTTGGGTCTCGCCCTATTGCCCAGGCTGGTCTTGAACTCCTGGGCTCAAACGATCCTCCCACCTCGGCCTCTCAAAGTGCTAGGATGACAGGTCCACGGTGTGAGCCACCATGCCTGGCCTATTTTAAACTTCTTATTGTTGACTAATTTTAGACTTGCAGAAAAGTTGGAAAATGTAAGCATTTTCCTTACACCCTTCACCCAGCTTCCCCTAATGGTACATCTTACTTAATCATAGTCCAATCATTACAGCTAGGAAACTAACCTCGGTACAATCCTATTAACGAAACTGTAGACTGTTTTGCATTTCCCATTTTTCCACTAATGCCCTTTTTCTGTTCCGAGATCCATTCTAGGATCCCACATCACAGTTGTCTCCTTATTCTCCTCAGTCTGGGAGTTCCTTCATCTTTCCTTATCTTTACCCTTGACACTTTTGAAGAATCCTGGCCAGTTATTTTGTAGAATGTTTCTCTTGAGTTGTCTGATGTTTTATTCTGATCAGAATGAGACACACACAGCATTGTTTTGACTAACCAAAAAGTTATTCTATAAGTAAATATTGAGGTTAAAAATCTCATCCAACCTAGGCAACAGAGTAAGACCCTGTCTCAAATAAAGTCTCAACACTGAGATTTAAAAAGTAACCAAAAAAGCCCCCACCATGATTTGTCTTGACTTTAAAAAACAAAAACAAAACCAAAAACGATGTCTTGCTCTGTTGCTCAGGCTGGAGTGCAGTGGCACGATCTTGGCTCACTGCAACCTCCACCTCCCAGGTTCAAGCGATTCTCCTGCCTCAGCCTCCCAAGTAGCTGGGATTACAGGCGCCCACCACCACGCCCGGCTAATTTTTGTATTTTTAGTAGAGACGAGGTTTCACCATGTTGGCCAGGCTGGTCTCGAACTTCTAACCTCAAGTGATCCGCCCACCTCTGCCTCCCAAAATGCTGGAATTACAGACGTGAGCAACTGTGCTCGGCCTCATTAGCATCTTAAATCTCCACACAGGGGTGTGTTTCTTACTATTATAATGAGCAAAGGATCAGTTTGAGGATAGGTAAAATAAAAATGCGCCTGCTGTCTAGAGGGAGAAGTCCCCGCTGAAGATAGCTTTGCTTGAATGAGCTCAATTGCAATGCCAATGCTGAGGATGGTTGACTGTACAGTCACCACAGTTGCTGCTGCGCAACATGGTCACTTTCTTGACTACCTATCCTGTCTCAGTACATCTGTCTGTGGTTTGTGGTGGTTCATTTCCTAGTGTTTTTTATGAATCGGAAGACTGTGATGTGCTTTCTGCTGTGCTAACCATGGCCATTGAAGCAAAATGTAAACCAAGATGCCCCTGCAGTGGCTGTGCTTCACTCTACGACATCTGTTACCGGAAAGGGGTCCAGATTCAGACCCCAGGAGAGGGTTCTTGGATCTCGTGCAAGAAAGAATTTGAGACAAGTCTGTAAAGTGAAAGCAAGTTTATTAGGAAAGTAAAAGAATAAAAGAATGGCTACTCCATAGACAGAGCAGCCCTGAGGGCTGCTGGTTGCCCATTTTTATGGTTATTTCTGGATGATATGCTAAACAGGGGTGGATTGTTCATGTCTCCCCTTTTTAGACCACATATGGTAACTTCCTGATACTGCCATGGCATCTGTAACCTGTCATGGCGCTGGTGGGAGTGTAGCAGTGGGGACGACCAGAGGTCACTCTCATCACCATCTTGGTTTGGGTGGGTTTTAGCCAGCTTCTGTACTGCAACCTGATTTTTTGTTTGTTTGTTTTGTTTTTTGAGACGGAGTCTCGCTCCAGGCTGGAGTGCAGTGATACGATCTCAGCTCACTGCAACCTCCACCTCCTGGGTTCAAGCGATTCTCCTGCCTCAGCCTCCCGAGTAGCTGGGATTACAGGCACACACCACCATGCCTGGCTAGTTTTTGTATTTTTAGTAGAGATGAGGTTTCACCTTGTTGGCCAGCCTGGTCTTGAACTCCTGACCTCAGGTGATCTGCCCACCTCAGCCTCCCAAAGTGCTGGGATTACAGGCATGAGCCACCGAGCCCGGTCTACTGCAAACTATTTTATCAGCAAGGTCTTTATGACCTGTATCTCCTATCTCATCCTGTGACGTAGAATGCGGTAACTGGAAACGCAGCCCAGTAGGTCTCAGCCTTATTTTCCTCAGCCCCTATTCAAGATGGAGTTGCTCTGGTTCACAGGCCTCTGACACATCCTCTTGTGTTTTGGCGTGTGGGAGGAAAGGGGTGAGGGAAGGAAACTCAAAACCAAGCTCTGACCACACAGGGCAGGTGCACTCTCCCACCTGTCTGTGGGTGCCACAAGTCAAGGGAGGGGGAGGGAGAGAAGAAGGCGTGACAGATGGCTGCAGGCCACAGAGTGTCAGAGGAAGCCCAGTCCCTCCCGGGGCAGCCCAAATAGCTGGTAGTTGGGTGGCCAAAGAGAGGGCATCACAGCTGAGCTGGGCTCACTGCCCCCAGCTCGATGTCCACTCTGCCCCTCAGCACCCCCTGCTCAGCCTCAGGGTCCATGCCTGCCCTCCTGCTTCCCAGTCACTTCTGCGTGCCTCCTGCTTTTCTGCTGTTGGCCCCATGCCAGCTCCTTTCCACTGAGCTTCTCTTCTCCAGTTCTCCAGCACAGCCAGGTGATCCCGGGCTCCAGACAGGCCTCTCCCCCAGACTGGGGCCTCTCCTCTTAGAGCCCTCTTTCCTTCCCACGTGGCTTCCCCAGGGTTCGCCACTGAATGGGGAAGGGGTGGAGGGGGCGCTGGGCAGTCTTAAGGAATAGCCAAGAGGGCAGAGTTGGCCTCCCCTAGGTTCCCTTGTAGCTGGAGCCCCGCGGGGTCTAGACACCCCCTCCTGAAGGGTAAGAGCGGGGGAGGTATATTAACATGTATTTTTAGATTCTCTCTTTTTTTTTTTTTTTTTTTTTTTGTGAGACGGAGTCTTGCTCTTGTTGCCCAGGCTGGAGTACAGTGGCGCGATCTCAGCTCACTGCAACCTCCACCTCCCATGTTCAAGCAGTTCTCCTGCCGCAGCCTCCTGAGTAGCTGGGATTATAGGCACGTGCCACCACACCAGGCTAATTTTTGTATTTTTAGTAGAGATGGGGTTTCGCCACATTGGCCAGGCTGGTCTCGAACTCTTGACCTCAAATGATTCGCCCGCCTTGGCCTCCCAAAGTGCTGGGATTACAGGCGTGAGCCACCATGTCTGGCCTTAGATTCTCTATTTTATGATGGTTTAGCATCTCGGGGTGGGGGCTTGTTGGCTGGAGAGAAACTGCTTGATTCCTGGAGATCAGAAACAACTCATGCCTTTCATATACAAACCGACCAATCTTGAGTCCATACACCAACCACCCCCTTCAAGGAACTCTCACATACCAAGCCAGTATTTCCCCTGCCCTCAACCAGCTCAGGGCCAGGTACCGACCCAGACAACTAGAGCCCAACCCCATGCCCCGAAGCCCACCAGAATGATTCAAAATGCCAATCCTACCCTCTTCCCCTGGCCTGCCTTGCCTCCCCAGTGGAAACGGCACTGAGGGCTGTGGCCTGTGCCTTCCACTCGCTCCTGATTCTGTCCCTGGACCAAACCTAGTGCCTCCCGACTGTGGCCCTGCATGATGGGAAACTGTGAGTAATAACTTCTTTCAACAGCACTGGCCTCTGTGTCATCATTCAGTCACCTTCATAAATTAAAATTTTGCAACTACAACTGAGGCAGGAGAGGGCTTTAGAGAGCACTCTCACCTGGCCCCTTGGGCTTGCGGAGTGGCGCCCAAGCTGAAGTTGCCTCCCTGCACTCAGTTTTGGGATGGTTTTGTTATGCGGCAACAGCTGGCTGATACGGGCCACTCAGCAGCATGAAGCAATGGGAGAATGTGAACGCCCAAAGGAGGCAGGAGTGACAGAGCAAAGAGGGTGTTCAAACTAGGCAACACTGTCATGTGCCCAGACACATGCCTGGGGCCCTGGCTGCCATCTAGCCTCGGCCTGCCAGCCACCACCCCGTCAGCCACCACCCCACCAACCACCACCCCGTGTGGTCCTCAGGGTACCCCGTAGGGTTGAATTTACATACAGAAAAGACTAACCAAGGTCCAAGTGTAATATGTCTTTTTAAAATTTATTTTAGAGACAGGGTCTTGCTCCGTCACCCAGGCTGGAGTGCAGTGGTGCCATCATAGCTCACTGCAGTGTTGAACTCAGGCTCACGTGATCCTCCTGCTTCAGCCTCCTGAGCAGCTAGGCCTACAGGTACACACCACCATGCCCAGCTAATTTTAAAACTTTTTTGTAGATACGGGGTCTTGCTATGTTGCCCAGGCTGGTGTGGACCTCCTGGCCTCTAGTGATCCTCCTAGCCCGGCTTCCCAAAGTGCTGGGACTATAGGCATGAGCCACCACGCCTATAGCCAACATGTCTTTCTTTTGACTTCTACTTTGGTATCTTAAATGGTTCCCTCTGTCCCCTCCCACACACAGAATGGGGAGAGGCTGTCAGATTCTGAGCTCCAGAACCTCAGGTGCAGCACTGGGATTGGGGGTGGGGGCTCAGGAACCACCTAGGGGAGAAGACATGTGGGAAGAAACAGGAAGGAAGGTCCCCAAAATTATGTTTGTTTGCAGAGGCCAGGCTCCAGGGGAGTGTGGACCCAGTCGAACCATAGGGCCCCAGGACCTCTAGCTTCTGGCCAGCAGTCATGCCCTCCACAGAGCTGGGTCTGTGGAAATTGCATGTAGGAGACACACCAGGCTCCCAGGACAGAGCCCTTTTGGGGTGGCCAGCACTACCCAGCCTCCACTGGTGAGGGAGGTCAGGGGCTGTGTGACGTTTGCTTCTGGGACTGATGGTTTATTGAGCTGGAGAGTGTGCCCAGCAGTGTCCCCAAGCCCTCAGGAGCTTCTAATGTGGCTCTGGGTTCCTGGAGTGGGTGGGTCAGAGCTCCACTCGGGGAAGAAATTTCCAAGCTGCCTGAAGGTACTGGAGGTCCGGTGATTCACTGGCTCTGCCCCTGGAGTTCAAGTTCCTGGAGTGGCTGTCAGTGGCCACCTGTCTTTAAATCTGTTCATTTTAGGAGCTACCTCTCACCAGAGGCAGGATCTTGGCATCTGGACTTGATCTGCTGCGAACAAGGAGGATATGTTGTCCCCTAAAGACTGGGGCCCCAGGCTGCAAGCTGTGTGGCAGGGAGTCCATCCTCACTCAGTGAGGACCAATGATCCAGGAAAAGCCACAGCTTCTCCCTCCCCAGCCCAGGAGCTTCCAGCATCCTGGTCTCCATGATAACCAAGAGGTCGTAAACTCATTTCCATAATAACCTGAGCCCAGAAACCTGATTGGGGGCAGCAAACTGAGGGGTGGGAGAGGTGGGAGGGTGGGTGATGAGAGGGGGAGACTTTGAATCCAGGTCCCTGCCTACCTTGGGGGTCAGGTGAGACTGCCGGCAGAGGCTTCTCAGGGTGGCTGCTGGGCTCATGAGAGTTCTCAGAGTCTGGGAGCAATGGTAGAGGGTAAATGTTGTGAATATGGTCAGCAGGAGACCCTGGGGCTGGGGTGGGGCACAGGGGACTCAAGGTGACTGGGTGCTGCCCATCTGGAAGGAGGCAGGAGGCATGAGCCCTTCCCTTCTCCCTTCCCTCTCCACCTCCCCCTGGTGCCTCACTCACCCAGGGGCCAGGGCTGTCCAGTGGCTGTGGGGCCCAACTCCATGGGGTGATCGCCACCCAGGGGGTGGTCCCTGTGTGGGCCATCTTTGGGCCTGAGCAACGTGATAAGAGTCCAGGAGGTTGGCACAGTGATCCTGAGTGGGTTATTGCCTCCCCACAGCATGGTGTCCAGCCCAGGGAGTTCTGCGTTTACTGAGTTTCTTGGGGCACCCATCTGCTCCAAGTCACCCTCTCAGCTCCCTTCCTCTCCCTCTTCAGGGAAGCCTTGGGATCCAGGCTCCAAGTGAGCTTCATACCCTCGGCTGGCACCTCCTCTCTCTAGTCCTAACATTTCCTCCAGGCTCTGGCACCACCCAGCACCCTGGCACTCTCCAGATTCTGGCATCGCTCAGCTTCCAAAGAACCTTGGACGTCCGCCCCTTCGGCAGCTATGTCTGCTCTCCTTGTCCCTGGGTACCCTGCTGCCCTTGATGATTCCAAGCCATCTTTGACTGTCCCCATCCCATCTCCCAGGGCCTTGTCATTTCCAGTGATGTTCCTTCAAAACATTCTCCCCTGTCCTAAGACTCCCGCCTGGGGATAAGAAGCAGCCGCCGCCCTCTGCAGCACCCCCTCCGTGCTGACACGCCAGGCTCTGGCCACCTTGCTCCTCTGCCCACAGACCCTCAATTACGACTCACTGTGTCAGCCTCCTCTTAGCTGCCACCCGGGGCCAGGTGGTGCCCTGCCCCTGTCTGTTATGCCCTCTGCCCCTATCTCTGGCCCAAATCATGCCATCTCCCTTGGCTTGCCTGGAGCACTCCCAAGATCAGCTTACGTCAGACATGACCACAGAGTGCCTGCCCTGCCTAGGGCCCTGGTGCAGGGTGAGTCCTAGGACAGCCATGCTTAGTATTATGTGACTCCCCCCTCCGCCACCACCCAGGTCACAGAGAACTGGGTTAAGGCAGGGCCCTGGCACAGGGGCAGCCAGCGCCGTAGCTGACCAGTGGTATGGAGTGAAAAGATGTGCTGGGCCCAGCATTTGGGAACTTCAAGGGGGTGACAGAGGTGATTTGGGCAGAGGAAGTGGCAAAGGGCTGAAAACTCGTGAGACAGAGGCTGGACAGGCCTCCGGGGGCAGCACGGTACAGGGACTGCAATCTGAGCCAGGGGAAAACAGGGCGAAGTCAAGAGTGAGGCAGCCAGCTGGTGGGAGAAGCAGGAGAGTGGACAAGAGGAGCTGTACTGGGAGGCAGAGGGCCATGCCTTGCGGTGCTGGTGGTGGGGCAGGGATCCACCCCCTTGCTTGACTGGGAGGCCACTGGAACCTCCTGTTCAAAACTACTTCTTTCCATGGCTTCTGGGGCTGCTGTCTGCACCTGGGGGCAAGGCTGAGGGCCTGCCCCAGCTCCCACAGCCCCAGCAGAGCTCTGAGGAGGGGAACCGCAGGAGTAGGCTCAGGAAGCAGGCGCTCGGAGCCTACCCACTGCACGCAGGGTCCCTCCTGCAGCCCCAGCTGCATCGCTGCAGATGGACTCCTGGGAGTCGGTAGCAACACCAGGCCAGGCCGGCCCCTGGGAGCAGAGGCAGCAGGACGCTGAGGAGCATGGCCAGCAGGAAGGTGTCATGGTCTGCGGGGATTGGGGGAAGGGGGGCTGAGTCCTGAGCAGGTGCACCACCCCAGCTCCTGCCCACATGCCCCCCACTGGCATACTTTCAGCCTGCACAGGGCCACTGTCCATGCTGCCACCAAAGCCTGGCTTGTCACAGAAGGGTGGAGCCCAGCCTGGAGCACAGTGGCAGTTATGGTTGCTATTGCAAACCTGCAGAGAAGAGAAGAGAAGGAGGGTCACGTAGGATTAGGAACCCCAAGGTCACCCCCACTCCTCAGGCTCTCACCCCGTGGCTGTGGCAGGCAGTCAGGCAGCGCTGAAGCTCCTGGAAGGCAGTCTTCCTGCAGCGCCTGCTCTGGCACACCTACGGGCAGTGCACCAGGCAGTGAGGGGGACACTGGCCTGCGGGATTCAAATGGCAAGGAGGGGTCGGGTGGGCAGAGCTCACCATTCTAGGTCCACACTGGGTGCCTGGCTCTACCAGGCCCAGGCCAAGCAGGTCCAGCTGGGCACTGGGGAGTGCCAAGGCTCCCCGACAGGTCACTTCATGACCATCTAGGTGAACGATGGAGTCCACTGGCACCATGTGTGGTGCAAGCAGGCTGGGCTTTCCGCCCTGGCACTGCAGCTTCCCACACAGGGCATCCCTGGGGAGGAAGCAGAGGGGGGCCGACAGCTGCAGTACCCCCCTTCCCCAAACCTACTCCATAGCTTCTGCTCCCTCCACTCAGCTCCACTCCTTACCTCCCTGCACAGGGCAGGAAGTGGCCCTCGCTGTCCTGGCCGCAGTTTCCATGGGCATCTCCCGCAGAGTTCACCACCTGGAAACAGGCCTCGGGAGCTGGATGGGAGCCTGAGGAAGCATGGGCCAAGCTGGGGGCAGCTCGGAGGGGGGCCGCGCTCAGCGGGCCTCAGTTTCCCCTGCCCATCTTCCCCACAGTAGAAAACTGGCTCCACCAGAGGATGGGGGGCAGGGTGCAAGGGTGCTAGTGACCTCTCACCAGGCCCCCAGAGCTGCTGGCACTGCTGCTCCAGCGTGGGACATGCTCCATCCCAGCAGTAGCCACTGCCCCTGGCACAGGGTGAGCCGTCCAGTAGGTAAACGTCCGGGGGACAGTGGGAGGAGGTGCCCGTGCAGAACTCAGGGAGGTCACAGTCACCCATGGCCTGGCGGCACAGCGCTCCAGCCGGCTTCAGCTGCGCAGGTGACGGATGGTGGGGAAGGCAGAGAGAGGCCACGGGCAGTGAGAAGTCCATGCCGAGAGCACGGCTGGGAGCTGGGGGAGCCAGGCGGATCCACGCCCAGCACCCAGAGGGGGAACCTGAGGGCACCAATTAGCTAAGGCCAACAGGCCGGCTCCTAAGCGCCCCGAAACCCTCACCCTGAACCTTCCATGCCCTCACCAGGCAGTGCGTGCAGCAGTCCCCGTGGGCGCACTGGGCCCCCGGGCGCAGCGAGCAGTTGTGAGCAAAGCAGCAGAGGTCGCGGCACTCCTGGGACCAGAAAGGCAAGAAGGGACCAGGTGACGGCGCAGCGCCCCAGACCTGGGCGGAGAGGGCGAGTGGGGGCCGGGCGAGCCGACTTAACCTGGCCAGAGCCGCAGTCACACTCCACGCCCGCCTCCACGAAGCCGTTCCCGCAGAGCGCCGGAGGCACCGGGAGTCCGGGGTCCGGGGCATTGGAGAGGCACGCGCCGCCCCCCTTGCGGAAGAAGGCGCGCAGCTGGCGGCGGCTGCAGGCGCTGAACACGCGCGGAAACGGGTGCCTACCGGCACGGGGAGGGCATTGGGCATGGATGGACAGTCCCCCCACCCCCGCGCTTCTCCGATCCCCACCCCTGGGCTTGGCTACAGCCGCCAGATGCGCAGACACGCCTGAGCGATGGGAGGCTCAAATCCTCTAGAGGCAGAGCCCAGAGAGGGGAAGTAACCCGCGCAAAGTCACACAGCAAGCGGGACGGGGGATGGTGTGGCCCCAAGAGTGGGCAGCCCGGGACCCAAGGTGGAATCGCGACCGGACGGTGCTCCTCCTGGTGTAGGAGTAACCTCGCCAGGTTACTCGGAAAATAATCTTCATACCGTTGAGAATCCACTTTGCCTGAGCTTCTTCCCTTTAAGCCTCATAAACCACCCTGAAGCGGACACTATGATCATTATCCCCATTTTACAGAAGAGGAAACTGAGGGACGACCAAAGAAACGCAGCGGAGGAAGTCCCCAGGACTAGCCGCCCCGCCACAGCCCCGACCCCCAACCCGCGTACCCGGTGGCCGCAGCCATGACGCAGCCTCCGGACTCGGCCGCAGCCTCCACGCAGCAGCCGTCGGGGTCGTGGCTGAGGCCGAGGCTGTGGCCGATCTCATGGGCCATGGTGGCTGCGGCGCCAATGGGGAGCTCCGAGTGGTCCTGGGGGGCCGGGGGGGGGGCGGTCACTGCGGCCGTAGAGTCTCCTGTCTCTCCCCTCGCTCCCGCCCGCGGGGCTCACCGTGCTCACGCCTCCCGAGCTCTCGGCGCGGCACATGCCCTCGACGGGCGCCAGGCCCACTGTGGCGCCCTGGAAGGTGCGGCCCCTGGGGGCAGAGCGCGGCGTGACCAGGCGGGGCCGAGAGGTGAGGCCGCCCCGCCCCGTACCCGCGTCCGGGTCAGAGGCACCCACGTGAGCAGCTGCGCGGAGTCGTGGGGCCGCTGCGCCCACAGTCCCCGGCGCCACTGCAGGAAGGCCCAGAGCGTGGCGTTGGCGTCCTGCGTGACTCGGCTGCGGTCCCGCTCGGTCCACACTTCCAGGCCGGTCAGCACCACCTGAATGTCCAGAGTCCTGAGAAGCTGAGGGCGAGGCGGGGCTGAAGCCGGGACAGGGCGCCCCATCGCGCCGGTCGTCCTTCGCGGGGCGCCCTTCCTCTTCCCCAAACCCCACTAGCACCTGCCTGTCCTGCCGCCGCCACCCCCATCACCGCTGTCTCCCCGCCGCCCCCAACCTGGTCCACGTAGTTGGCGACTTCCAGGAGACGCTGTTTGGTGTAGTTCAAGTTTCGGTGCCGAGTCAAGAACTGGGAAGGCAGAAATCCCGGTGGCTTGAGGGGCTGAGCTGGCCCCATCCCAGACCCCGCCAACCCCTGGGGTCTGTCCTCACCAGGGCGTGGTCTGCCACAATGTACAGTTCCAGGTACTTCCGGGTTCTGCGCGCTTCTCGCCTGTCCTGCGGAGGGGCAAATGGGGACTCTGAGTGGAAGCTGCTGGGCTTAAGCCCTGACCACCAACCCCAGCTCCCAGAAGGAAGTTTAACATGTTTTCTGGAACTTGTTTCTTCAGACTCCAGTAAAAATACTGGGACTTGAGGCCTGTGAATTCCTGTCTCTTCTGATTTGGAGGGCTACAGATACAGCATTCCCACTCCCATCCGCTCGATGCCCCTGACCCTGCTCTGGGGAGCACCAGGAAGGCTGGTCATGCCCGCTTTGTCCCCAGGATCCCTGTGGCCACAGGCTCCTTTCCAGGTGAGCAGCTGCTGCATCCGGAAGATCTTGTGGGTTGAGAAGTCCTTGGAGCCCTGGGGTGGCCAGGGACGCAGATAATAGCTGGCATTGCTGCTGAGGGTGATCAGGCCACTAGAGTGCAGAGGGGTAGGAGCGGGTGTGAGGGAGCCCTTTCCCCATCCCAGGCCCAGCCTCCTCTCCCCGAGCTCACCTCATCCCAGAGCAGGTGCAGAGGACTACCCAGGAGTCGGGGAAGCCCCTTACTCGCCCTTGGTAGTGGCAATGATCCTAGGGAGGAAGGGGCCAGCCCCAAATCTCAGCCAGGGCTGGAGCAAGAGGGGCAAGACGGAATGTGTGGTAGGGGCTAGCTCCGACCTCCCCTTAGGAATGCAAGGAAGAGTAGGGGTAGGAATGGTGGGGGGTACCTATGGGGGTGCATCCCAGAGCCCATGGAAGCATCTCACCGTGTGGTTGGGGGCCAGCACCACTGGCTGCCCATCTGGGCCGTAGTGAGTTTCTATGTATCCTGGGGCCAGCAGCCTGCTGAGAGGGGGTGTTAACAGGGAGCACTGAATTCAGCTTCCTCCTGCCTCCTCCAGGATGTCTCCCAGCCTTCCTCCCTAACTGCTAATGGAGCAGCTTTATGAGTGAGGCACTCACAGTGTGTCTTAGGGAAGGGACAGGAGCAATGGTGACTTGCTCAGATCAGAAACTCTTGGGGCTAGAGAAAGGAGCCTTGGTGATGGCTTAGTTGTGGGAGGCGTGAATATGGGAAGCACCAGGGAGGATGCCAGGGAGGAGTGGGAATAGGGGAAGAGTTTGTGGTTCCCAGGGGACCTGCAGCAGGCAGCAGGATCCACGGGTCGGGAAGGGAGGAGTCAGGAGACACTGCCGAGGAAAGGGACTTGGAGTTGGGGAAATGCAGTGACCTCCCCAGGTTCCCCTGACTGCTGCCCTCCTTTGTTGGGCATCTGGTCAACCCTCTTGCCCCCACCTGCCCTAGATCCTTGAAATATTTTCCTCAGACTTCTAGACCCTACATACCTCCCACCTGTCCTTCAGTGATTGATGCTCACCCCCTGCCTCCAGAGAAAACAGAATCGCCACCTGTCCACGCTGCTTCCACCCTCCCCGCCTTCTCCACACCCACTCCGGTAATCATTCCATTTTCAGGCTCCATCTCAACAGGATCCTTCCCACATGGATGGATCAATCATAAGTCAATCTCTCTTCTTTAAAGAAAATCCTTTACCCCAACCTCACCTTGGCCTCATTACCTCCAGACCACCCCCTAATGATGGCTGCTTCCCACCTCCCAGGCATTCCACCACCTGCCCCAGCTCTGCCCCCACCCCTGCTCCACACACACGCACCACCCTAGGAGGTAGGTGATGTGACCGCCCCATTGAAAGGGTAGGGACGTTCGCCCCAGGGAAAATATGCTTGGGCACAGTGGAACTAGAGTTTGTTTCCGGTCCATCCGACTCCACAAGGGAGAATAAAATACGTGTCAAGTGCTCAGAACAGCGCCTGTGATCAAACAAGCACTCAGTAGGTGATATATATTGATAACATAATCTGGGTGGTTTTAAGAGCCTGCGCTCCAACTCGGACACCCACCCCACTCAGCCCAAGGCACCTTCCTGAGCACAGGTCTGCCTGTCCCTTCCCCAGCTCAAAATCTTTGGCTCGGGATGGTCCAGGACACTGAGCACTAAAATGGCCTTCTGTGATCTGGCCATCCTGGGACTCCCCAAATTCATTCCCCCCGCTCCCCTCCCAGTAGATGGAGACCTTCCAGGCAGGTCAGACAAACTGCTGCCCCCAAGTGTTGCCACTGCATCTTTTTCTTTTTTCTTTTCTTTTTTTTTTTTTCCTCTTTTTTTGAGACGGAGTCTCACTCTTTGCCCAGGCCGGAGTGGTGCAGGGGTGTGATCTTGGCTCACCACAACCTCTGCCTCCGGGGTTCAAGCAATTCTTTTTTTTTTTTTTTTTATACTTTAGGTTTTAGGGTACATGTGCACAATGTGCAGGTTTGTTACATATGTATCCATGTGCCATGTTGATTTCCTGCACCCATTAACTCGTCATTTAGCATTAGGTATATCTCCTAATGCTGTCCCTCCCCCCTCCCCCCACCCCACAACAGTCCCCGGAGTGTGATGTTCCCCTTCCTGTGTCCATGAGATCTCATTGTTCAATTCCCACCTATGAGTGAGAACATGCGGTGTTTGGTTTTTTGTCCTTGCGATAGTTTACTGAGAATGATGTTTTCCAGTTTCATCCATGTCCCTACAAAGGACACGAACTCATCATTTTTTATGGCTGCATCGTATTCCATGGTGTATATGTGCCACATTTTCTTAAACCAGTCTATTGTTGTTGGACATTTGGGTTGGTTCCAACTCTTTGCTATTGTGAATAGTGCCGCAATAAACATACGTGTGCATGTGTCGGGTTCAAGCAATTCTCCCGTCTCAACCCCTTAAGTAGCTGGGATTACAGGCGCCGCCACCACGCCCGGCTAATTTTTTGTATTTTTAGTAGAGACGGGGTTTCACCATGTTGGCCAGGCTGGTCTCAAACTCCTTACCTCAGGTGAGCCGCCCGCCTCGGCCTCCCAAAGCCACCGCATCTTTGTCCCTGCCATTCCCTTAGCCTGGAGTGCTGGCTCATCTTTGGGATCCCTCTAGGATTTCTTTAGACTCAGCGTATCTTGCAAATGTCCACTAGGTGGTGCTCACTCATCTCCAGCAGGGAGCTGACAAGCCCCCCCCTCCTGGGGTTGGGAGGGCGGATGTGCCCCACAGCGGGGCTAACAGCCTCAGCGGTCCTCTTCAGCCTCCAGGGTGCCAGCCACGGGCCTGCGTGACTCTCCCTGTCATCTGCACCCTCTCTGGGGTCCTCTGCCCATCCAACCACCCGCACAGATCCGTGTCAGTCCCTGCCCCCCAACACTGATCCTCTCCTCCCAGCCCTACCCCAGCCTGGCACTCACTGGTTCTTCTCCAGCTCAAGCAGGAGCTCCTGGCCTTCAGCCTCCAGGGCCACCAGCCCCACATCTGGCTTCGAGACCTGGGCAAGAAAGAGTGTGGAGCTGAGATGGTGGCCTCCAAGCCTCCTGCCTGCCAGGGAGTAGGTGGCCTGTGGAGCTGGCTGGGGAGGAAGTTCTTGGGGAGAACATGGGCTGGGGAGTCAGCAGGACTCCCCACATACTATGGAGGGCATGGAGGAGGTGAGAACATACAAAGATGTTCCCAAACTCCGATGTTTGCAGTCCTGACAACAGCCACTTGGAAGGGCATGGCACCGCCTGCCAGGCACACCAACATCCTCCCTAGAGACCAGAAGTCCCAGAAAGGTGCCCCTCCCCTGGCCCGCCCTCTTCTTTCATGCCCAGAAGGGACATCAAAAGCAGGGGAAGACAGAGGGGTGCTGAGGACATCATGGGGGCATCGGGTAGCCACGGTCAGGGCCTCCTCAGAGCCTCTTCTACCTGAGGCTTGTTTCCAAATGAGCTGCCGCTCATTCCCTATAGAATTCGAACTTTACTCCTCCACTTCCAATTTTGGCAAACTGCTCCCTCTTCCAAAGTTTTCCTGGGCCTCCAGCAGCCCCCGTCCCTCCTGCTCTGACACCTGCTTCACTGGACCCATGAAGTAAACATGGACACCATTCCAGCCAAGAGAGCACATTGGCTCTCAGCTAGGTGTCAGGAGGCTGGCTTGGCCAGCCAGCCCTCTCTCCTTCTCCCACCCTCTTGGCGTCTCCCACCCTGTGGGAACACCCCACTTCCCCCTTGTCCACTCAGCCTGGCTGGGGGCCCAGAGTTGGAGCCGACCCAGGAGCTTCCTGGGAGGCTGCTGTGCCTTCGGAATGTTTAATCCCCGACTCCTTTTCTCCAAAAATGCACTGGGCTGGGGCCCTGTCCGAGGGTCTCAGAGTCTTTGGAGGGAGTTCTTCCTTTGCAAGTGGGGGGCAGATGGCCCTTGCCTCTCTGGCCACAGGCCCCACAAGGCCTCCAGCATGAGTTCACGTGGCTGGAATGCCACTTGCTTTACTGGGGAAAGGTCTGCACTGGGAGAAAGGCGGTGTCCCAGATGGAAGGCCATACTCGAGGTCCCTGTTCCTCTGCAGCCCCTGCCGTCTTTACTCTTGCCCTCCTGATACCCTGCCCCTCGATATATACCCCTCATCTCGAAATGTGAGTGTTTCCTGCCTGTTGGAGGGGATACCCAGCCTCTACTCTTTCTTCTGTACCATCTTGGCAGGCTTCCTGGGGGCAGGGGCCCCCACAGTTGGAGGAAGCAGAGCCCCTTTGGGGCTCTCCTCTTGAGGCAGAGTGACCCCAGTGTGTGTCCAGCCTTCCCCTCCTGAAGATGGGGAGGGCAGTCTCAAAGCTCAGGCCAGTGCTGTGCTTGACCAGTGGAATGGGGGCCTTATGGGCCTAGGGGATCCCAGTGAGGGCCCTAGGTTGGGAGCTGCTGGGTCTCTGGGGGCCTCCCAGCCTTCATGGCAATGCTCCCTGCGTTCCCTCTTGCTGGGTTTGGACAGTAGGGCTGAAAATTCCAAACAAACAGGGCTCTCTAGGAGGGGCAGGGGTGTAGCCAATGGTTTAAAATCATTCAGACCTTAGTGAGTCTCAGGCTCCCAGCCTAAAGAGCTGTGTGACCATGGACAATTCCCTAACCTCTCTGGGCTTCCGTTTGCCCCTCTGTAAAATGGGCAAATCAAGGCTACTGCCCTCTTAGTTTGCAGCACAGATATTATGGCACAAACAGATGGGTCATGGTTATTCTGGAAGCGTGTGAAGGGCGGGATTGGGAAGAGGCTGGGCAAGAGCGTCCTGCAGAAGCACATGGGGTGGTCTTACATCTGGGGGTCACCAGGAGAGTGACCACTGCCCCCCCACACTAGAAGTGGATTCCGCAGGAGCCAGTGAGGCTGAAGGTTCAGGCCTTCAGTGGCAGGGCCCTGAGAGGGACAGCAGTGTGTCCATAGGGTCACATGTTCTGGTCAACTTTGCAAAAGGTTTTGTTTTTGGTGCTTTTTTTTTTTTCTAGAGGCTCCTGAAAAGCTTCAGGACCCACAAACCCTGGACCCATTTCTGCCTGGTGGGGGTGGGGGTGGCCCAGATCATCCAGGGAGGGAGGGAAAGGGGGAGGTGGGGCGGAGAAAGCTGAAATGACTTCCATGTGTGCGGGCTCACGAGATCTAGATGTCCAACCCCCAGTGCCCTCTTCTGCCCACTTGAGGGGCGGGGGAGGCAGGGGCCTACAGGAGTAGTGACTTGGTGGTTCTAGGGACCCCAGCAAAACTAGAAGTTGTAATGTAGGGAGAGACAAAAGGGCTGGGAGGTTCAGGGCCCCTGTGGAGGACGAGGTGACATGGAACTGACCGGCTCCTCCAGGCTGACGGCGTGCCAGGGTCGTCCATCCAGGACCCAGTGGGGGGTGACTGGCTGCCCAGGGATATGTCCTGGAGTGAAGACAGAGCACAGGGTGAGGGGGACCTGAGGAACACAGGGGCATGGGACAAAGCAGAGGCAGGGGGTTAGAGGACATCCCCGGGGAGGCATGGGAGGCCTTTCAGGGCAGACTTCATCTTCAACACGCGTGGGCTCAGCCTGGAGGAGGAGGGACACCTGTGGGCATCCTTGGATCTGAGGAGCTACCAAGGAGGAGGAAAAGAGAAGGCTGGGAAGGGACAGCTCAGCTGGGGACACGGGAGTCCCCTGACCTTTTTCGGGGGGGCAGGCTTGGGCTAGGCGATCACAAGGAAGAGGCCAAGGCCGCCAGTGGCAGAGGGGAAGGGAAGAGGGAGGCAGCCTCAGGGATTCTTAGATGGGCAGCAGATGCTTTTAGGGTGAGAGATCTACGAAGAGAGGACGCCTGTGCCTCCCCATCATCTGAGAAAAACAACAGCCAGATGTTGCCTTGCGAGGTCCACCTTGCCTGGAGCTCCCTCGGGGACTCTGTCTGGTGGCAGGGTTTTGGTACCCTGGCCCAGAAGGACCTTCCTCATCTCTTCAAGGGGAGGGGAGGCTTCCGGATGGAGCCTTGGTGCTCCCTGGCCGGGTGTGCCTAACGGGGCTCTAGGAGGAATCCCAGAGCCAAGCATTACTCAGAGGGCGCCTGGAAGGCTCCCCTGGAATGCTCCCAGCCCCCGACTGGCCCCAACCACTCTCACAGGCCCGCCCTGCAGGAGCCAGGTCCCAGTCCCCCAGAGCCTGCAGCAGCCCTCCTTCCTCCGGTACCCAGTCCCAGCTCCCAGAACAGACAGCCCCTGTCCCCAGGCAGCCCTGGCCTCAGTCCTGCTGGGCTGATGGCTGCCTGTGGAAGTGACTCAGCTCCTGCTAGGCCACCCCAACTCCTTTTTTCTCCTCCACCTTCTCTCCCAGACTACAAACATCAAAGATACTTCCTCCAGTACCCAGTCCCAGCTCCCAGAACAGACAGCCCCTGTCCCCAGGCAGCCCTGGCCTCAGTCCTGCTGGGCTGATGGCTGCCTGTGGAAGTGACTCAGCTCCTGCTAGGCCACCCCAACTCCTTTTTTCTCCTCCACCTTCTCTCCCAGACTACAAACATCAAAGATCCTTCCTCCAAGAAGCCCTCCTTGATTGGATGAGTGAATTGCCATCAGGCAGATGAGGGCCGAGAGGAGTCTGCCACCTTGGAAAGGAGGCTAGAGGGGCCAGTGCAGGGAGGGCTCTGAGTGGATCTGGAGGAGGGGAAGGAGGGGAGGTCTCTCAGCCCAGAGAGCACTTAACTGAGAGTAGAGAACCAAGCTTTGCTGCTCCTAGGCCTCTAAGGGTGTGGGGAGGAGGTAGGGTGGGCCCAGGCACAGGTGTGGTGTGGGTGCAGTGTGGGTGTGGGTGCTCTCCACATGGTGTTGCACACATGTGCTGGCCACGGGCACCCTGACCCCAATGAGGGAGAGAGGGGCAGAGCTGGAGCTCCAGTGACCAGGTGGATGGGAGTGGAACCCGAGGGAGCCAGGTTGGTATAGGGCACATAGACCCCCCTCTCCCAGGGGTCCCATCGCCTCCTCTGGCCCCAGGATAGGGCTCAGAGGGGAGGGAGCAGTGGACCGCCTAGGACCCTCCCCTGGGGCCAGAACAGACCAGGCACCTGTACCTGTTTGGTCCCCACACAGTGCTGTGGAAGCCACGGCCCAGACTGCATAGCCCTGCCCAGCCCCGCATGCCTCCTCCCTGGTTGCCCTCCCTGTCCCCGGCCAGGCACTTGCTGTGCAGGACTGGCTAATCCTCCCACCCGCTTGCAGAGGTTGTTCCAGCCCCATCTTAACATCTTTGTTTGGAGGGGTTACCCCGAGGAGACAGCTGCAGTCTTCCCAGAGCACTGCTAAACAGACACCTTCTGTCTGGAGAGGCCCTTCTCTATCTCACCAAACAAGGCAACAATATAAACAACATACACACTGCCCTGCCGCCCTGGGAGGAGGGACGAGGGGTGGGCAGGGCGGAGGCCACAGCTAGTTCTGCAGCCTGAGAGCAAAGCAGGGACTCTGGGGGACTCTTTGGCATGGGGGCTTCCTGCAGGATGGAGCCCCGCTGAGTCCTAAGGGGTGGAGGTGCAGGAGCGGGTCACACGGTGGCCGGCGGATGGGAGCTGGTTGTGAGAGCGAGAATCCAGGCAGAGGGGGTTACGGGCTGGGGGCTGGGGGCTGGGGGCTGGGCTGCCCTCGAGGGGGAGGGGACCATGCCCTCTGCTTTGCCAGCGGAGTGGCAGCCGGGCAGTGTGGGCAAGGCCGGGCCCGAGGCCAGCTCAAGCACACTTGAGCGTCCCTGGGCAGGTCCCACGGAGACCCCCGCAAACCGTCCCCACGCCCTGACCTACTGGCCATATGGTCCCGGGGCTGTGAGACCCTCCGCGCGCTGACCCGGGTTCTGAGCAGAACCCATCCCCGCCACCACCTCCTCGCCTAGCCTGCCCCTCAGGGCGCACCCCGCCCGCGTCCTCACCTTGAAGCACCCCGGCGCTCGGCACTGGCCAGAGCAGCAGCAGTAGTAGCAGCAGCAGCAACCGGGTCCCCCGAGCTCTCCGGGGCCTCCAGCCCATAGCTGTGAGCTCCTCGGCCTCTAGGCAGCGGCTCGCAGCTCCGGCTCCGCCCGGGCTGGATTGCGGCCGATCCACGCCCAGTGCAGCCCCAGGCTTCGCCTTCGGACCTTCCCGCCCCCACCCCCCACCGCCCGCCCTCGCTCCCGCCTCCCCTCCCCGCCAACCCCACTCGGAGCCTGGCCAGGGGCCCCGACGGCGTGCGCCCTGGGGGAGCCGGGACGCCACTCCCGGACCGCCGCCGCTCGAGGGGTGGAGCTGGGCGGAGGAGGGAATCCGTGCGGCCCCTCAGATGACCGGCCCGAGCCGCCACTCCCCGTCGGTCTCAGAGGGCCTCTACTCCGGAGAGGAGTAGAGAACCGCTGGGAAGGTTCTTTGAGGACCGCGGCGTGGTGGGGTGAGGCGGTGGGCAAAGGCCGCCTCTCGCTGCTGAAGTTGGCCCCAGGAGCGCGATCTTCCGTGGTCTCCTGGGGCCAATCTCTGTCCCCTCCTTGCTACCCGTCCTGCCCCGAGGATACCCTGGCGTAGGTTGAGTCGGGTCATCCACCTGCACTGGGTGCCCCCAGGGATAGGAAGGTCCAGGCCACCGGCTGCCGCTGTCAGGGTTACTGTTTCTAAACCACGGTGGCCGCCAGCCACTGCCCCCGGGGAGGAGGGAGCCAGTGGAGACGGAGGTCTTGGGGGCTTCATTGCTGGGCAAAGGCGATGCAGCAGACCGAGACAACCCTTTGTTCCTGGTGGTGGCCAGAGGGCAGAACTGTGTAAAAGCTACACACTCCCAGACCTGGGAGACACTTTCGGCCTCAGTAGCATCTGTTTCATGTTTTAAAGTTTTGTTTTCCTACTCGGTGCAAATTTGGATGAGATGTTAAACTTTTTTTTTTTTTTGAGGTGGAGTCTCCCTCTGTCGCCAGGCTGGAGTGCAGTGGCACGATCTCGGCTCACTGCAACCTCCGACTCCCTGGTTCAAGCGATTCTCCTGCCTCAGCCTCCTGAGTACCTGGGATTACAGGCACGTGCTACACCCCCAGCTAATTTTTGTATTTTTAGTAGAGATGAGTTTTCACCATTTTGGCCAGGATGGTCTCGATCTCCTGAACCCGTGATCTGCCCACCTCGGCCTCCCAAAGTGCTGGGATTACAGGCGTGAGCCACTGTGCCTGGCCCGAGATGTTAACTTTTAAGCAATTTTTTTTTTTTTTTTTTTTTTTTTTGAGACAGAGTTTCTCTCTTGTTACCCGGGCTGGAGTGCAATGGCACGATCTCGGCTCACTGCAACCTCTCCCTCCCGGGTTCAAGTGATTCTTCTGCCTCAGCCTCCCGAGTAGCTGGGATTACAGGCACGCGCCACCACGCCCAGCTAATTTTGTATTTTTAGTAGAGACGGGGTTTCTCCATGTTGGTCAAGCTGGTCTCGAACTCCCGATCTCAGGTGATCTGCCTGCATCGGCCTCCCAAAGTGCTGAGATTACAGGCGTGAGACACTGCGCCCGGCCTACTTTTAAGCAAATCTATTTGTTTTTGAGAATTTGGAATGTAGTAATTTGGTTAGTGAAAGTTCGAGCAGTGAGAGAAACCTATGTTCACATGTCTCAAAATCAAAAAGTACAGAAAGCATAGGGAAAAGTCTCCATGCTCTCAGCCCTCCTCCCCAACAGGAAACCAATATGATTCGTTTCTTTCATAGGCTTTTAGATTATTTTTATGCATACTCAAGACAATACAGACATATTTTTTCTCTTATTAACATTTTTCTGCACTTTGATTTTTTTTTTTTTTTTTTTTGAGACGGAGTCTCGCTCTGTCGCCCAGGCTGGAGTGCAGTGGCGCGATCTCGGCTCACTGCAAGCTCCGCCTCCCGGGTTCACGCCATTCTCCTGCCTCAGCCTCTCCAAGTAGCTGGGACTACAGGCGCCCGCCACCACGCCCGGCTAATTTTTTGTATTTTTAGTAGAGACGGGGTTTCACCGTGGTCTCGATCTCCTGACCTCGTGATCCGCCCGCCTCGGCCTCCCAAAGTGCTGGGATTACAAGCGTGAGCCACCGCCCCCGGCCGATTTTTTTTTTTTTTTGGTCACTTAATACACCTTAGATATCAGTGCATTTAGAGGGCGCTTGTTCTTATGATTATTATTTAGAGACAGGGTCTCACTCTGTCACCCACGCTAGAGGGCAGTGGCCTGATCATGCCTCATTGCAGCCTTGAAATCCGGGGCTCAAGGAATCCTCCCACCTCAGCCTCCTGAGTAGCTGGAACGACGGGCACAAGGCACCAGGCCCAGCTAAAATTTTTAATTTTTCTGTAGAGAGGGGGTCGCACTTTGTTTCCCAGGCTGGTCTCAAACTCCTGGTCTTGGCCGGGCGCAGTGGCTCATGCCTATAATCCCAGCACTTTAGGAGGCCAAGGTGGGCGGATGACTTGAGGTCAGTACTTCAAGACCAGCCTGGCCAACATGGTGAAACCCCATCTCTACTAAAAATACAAAAATTAGCCAGGCATGGTGGTAAGCGCCTGTAGTTCCAGCTACTCGGGAGGCTGAGGCAGGAAAATCGCTTGAACTCGGAAGGTGGAGGTTGCAGTGAGCCGAGATCGTGCCATTGCATTCCAGCCTGGGCAACAAGAGCGAAACTCTGTCTCAAAAAATAAAAATAAAAAAGAACTCCTGATCTTAAGTGATCCTCTTGCCTCAGCTTCTCAAATCACTGGAATTACAGGAGTGAGTCACCACACCTGCCCAGCTATGAGATTATTACTTATTATTACTACTTTGGATTTTCAAATCAACTTCATTAAGGTATAATTTACACACAATAAAATGCACTTATTTTAAGTGGCCGGTAAGATGAGTTTCGATAAGTCTATATAACTACATAAGCATCACTATAATGCAGACACATTCCCTCACCCACAGAAAGAGCCCTGTGCCCTTCCAGCCAAACTTCCCCACTCCCAACCCCAGACAACCACTGATCTGTTGTTCTCTGTCTATAGATAAGTTTTGCCTGTTCTAGAATTTCATATAAATGGAATCATGCGGCATGCACTCTTCTGTGTCTGGCTTCCTTCCCTCTTTCCGATGTTTTTGAGATTCATTTACACTATTTTGCATATCAATAGTTTGTTCCTTCCTATTTCTGGATAGTGTTCTGTGGTTTGAGGGAACCACAGTTTCTCTACTCACCAGTGCAATATAGGGTTATTTTCCAGTTTGGGGCTCTTATAATTGGAGCTATATAGGCAAGGAGAGAGAGAAAGAGGAAGAAAGAGGGAGAGAGAGATACTTATTATAGCAATTGGCTCATGTGATTATGGAGGCCAAAAAGTTCCAGAATCTGCCATCTGCAAGCTGGAGAACCAGGAAAGCCAGTGGTGTGATTCAGTTTGAGTCCAAAGGCCTGAGAACCAGGAGCACCAATATGGAGGTGGCTCGAGCTCAGAACAAGTTGGGGACAGGAAAGCAAAGCAGCACCCCAGAGCAGCCCCTCAGCAACACCTCTTCAGTAAAGCAAGGCTGAACACAGAGGGGCCGGCTTCAGTGTGGATGTCAGGTACAGAAGGCAGCTCGAGGAGCTGCTGTGGCATTCTTGCTTACTGGTATTCTTACCTCAAACTGGCCAACTCCTACTTAAACTCCTACTTAAACTGCAGGCCATGGCTTTAATGTCCTGTCATTCAGAGGCTGTCCCTTATCCAAAGCCAAGTTAGCACCCCCTGAATGACACTTCTCCCTGCAACACGTTTCACAAGGCACTGTAGTCGTCCACTTCCCTGTCTCTCTCCCCAAGCTCCTGAGCTCCATGTAGTCTGGGAATATGTGTGTTACTCACTTCCTAGCACAGTCAGTGCTAATAACTGGCTGTGGAGGGGACACAGTCGAAGAGCCACATGGGGATCAGAGTCACCCTTACACAGTTGACACCTCCCAAGCCCAGATGAGCCGTGTCTGAGTGCGGGTCAGAGGAATTTTCTGCCGAAGTCTCTGAGAGAGGGTTTATTTACATTTTGAGGTTGCAGTGAGGCCATCAAACCGAAGCTGAGGAAGAGGGATCCTAGGATGCACCGAGCAGCTCCGGGTGCACCCGACAGCACCTGGGAAAGATGGCTTCTCCACTGGCTTGTTGGCGTCACCCTCCAGAGGGGCATCAGGAAGTGTCCTGGGAACCAGGCAAACCAGTGAGCATTAACCCTTAGAAGTGCTTGGCATGGGTGACACCCACCATCTGTAAACACGACTCCTCCCAAAGAATGATGCAGAACAGGATGTCTGAGGGAGGCACTCTGACTCCAGCTCTCAGAGATGGCCAGGGTGGCACCTGGCGATAACAGGCTGATGCTTGGGTGCCCCAGAAAAATTCATGTGTGTGAATGGGGGCCCCAAAGCCAACGCTTCATCCCTGACAGCCTGGTGCATTTACAGGGGAACTTTTTGTCCCTTGGCAAGATGGGTAGAATTTCAGGTTCATAGGGCAAGGGTATTTTCGCTTTAATAGATATTGTCAGCCGGGCACGGTGGCTCATGCCTGTAATCCCAGCACTTTGGGAGGCCGAGGCGGGCGGATCACGAGGTCAGGAGATCGAGACCATCCTGGCTAACACAGTAGAAACTCCGTCTCTACTAAAAATACAAAAAATTAGCCGGGCGTGGTGGCGGGCACCTGTAGTCCCAGCTACTTGGGAGGCTGAGGCAGGAGAATGGCATGAACCTGGGAGGCAGAGCTTGCAGTGAGCCGAGACTGCGCCACTGCACTCCAGCCTGGGCGACAGAGCAAGACTCCGTCTCAAAAAAAAAAAAAAAAAAAAAGATATTGTCAGTTTTCCAAAGTCATTGTACACACTCTGTGATTCTACTTATAGTTTAAAAACAGGCAAATCAAATCTATGGTGTTCTAAGTCAAGAGAGTAGTTGTTACCTTTGTGGGGGCTGCAACTGGTACAGAGTGTAAGGGGGGACTATGGGATGGTCCGTTTCTTGATCTGGGTGTGTTCGCTTTTGGAAAAGTCCTTGAGTTGCATTTATAATGTGTGAACTTTTCTGTATGTTACACTTTAATTAAATGTACAAAAAGTCTCAGGAGGCCTCAGACTACTGGAAGCGGACACAACTAACCCCTCTGAGAACCCTCCAATCCAAGATGGACATATGTCCCCTTGGAAGTACACGGAAGCAGATGAAGACTCCCAAGCCGGATATTCCCAAATCCCCCAGTAGCCGCAGCTTCAGCGGCTGCTTATGGTCCTGCCTACACTTTCTCTTCCCCAGACAGCCCCCAAACATCTGGCTGCATTTGGCTTGCTCTGTCCCCGTCCCACCTCTGGATTTAGTCCATGTTCTCCACCCTCCCCATTGTCAGCAATGTAGACAAGACAAATGTTTAGTTCACGTGCCCACCTGCTGCGTGCCATGCACGGGGCTGGTCATCATGGGTGGCAAATGTGAGCAACACACGAAGCCTCAAGGAGCAGAAAGAGACACAAATCACTTCAGCATAAGGTAATTTGTGATAAATGTCATGTAACTTGCAGCCCCTGGCCCCCTCCTACAGATAGTGTCTAAGAATAAACCCCACTAACATGTGACTCCTCTGTTCTAGCCCAGCTGTTTGGGTTACAAGAAAGAGACTCACTCCAGTTGCGTCACAGGATGGAGTTTTATTGGGAGGACATTCTGGACGGGCTCCCAGCAAGAGTCTGGCAATGGAGCATGAAAATGAATGCGCCTGGAATGAGGGAGGGTGCGGCCTCTGCTACACAAAGTTCACCTGGCCCCCAACTGCCTCCCAGCCTGTTAGCTCCTGTGCCAACTCCCCACTTCTCTCTCTGTTTTTCAACCCAAATCCTAGAGCAGAGGGCTCTTAGCTCCTCCTACCATCTCCACCAGGCTGCAGGGGGAGTCACTAGCCCACTCAAGAGCTCTCTCCTCTTGGTCCCTGATTCGCAGGGGCACGTGATTCCTTCTTGGTAACTCTCTTTAACAGCCCGACACAGGGCCTCCAGGAAAAGGACAGGAGCTCACTCAGTCATGAACAGGGATGCATCTGGAGCAGGAACAAGGATGCTGACGACATCTGTGTCTGCCCTCCACTCTTGTAAGTGCCAGTAAGGCAGTACCCAGTCCCTGGGGGTAGGGGTGGTGGTGGTGGGAATGAGGGCATCTCTTCTTTCAGGGGCCAAATCTGGCACAAGGATATCTGCTTAGGCAACTCCACTGACTGGCATGCTCTCTCCCTAGGAAAACACCAAACCTTTTTTATTTCCTCAGTCTTAGTGTGAGAGTGATCCCCTCTTCCAGGAAGCCCATGACCAGAATGGCCAGGGGCACACCCTGGCCCTCAGTAGATGGGCACTGAGACAAAACATGGCCTGCTGGTGGCATTCCCAACAACATCAAAAGTCCCAGGGATGAGCTCACAGTTGGGAGTCCTTTGGAAGTCCAATTCCAAATGTCCTCTGGACTCAAAAACATTTCCCAATCTCCCTTGTAGCTTGGAGTAGCCATGTGACAATACTCCCGCCAATGGGAAGTGAGTGGAAAAGTCATGTGCAGCTTCTGGGTTGCGTTCACCATGGGCATGGGTGTGCTTCTACCTCCACTCCTCCTTCTTCTGGCTGGAGGGCATGTGGACAATGAGGGGCCATGATGAGCCTCACAATCAAAGGCAACATTTTAGGGATAGAGAAAAGGAAGATAGAAGGATCCTGAGCCCCAACATCATAAACCATTGTAACAGCAAGACTAGCATGGGAGAGAAAAATAAAATTCTATCATGTTGAAGTCACTGTATTTGGTCTCTTGTTAGAGCAGGCTGACTGATACTCTGCTGAATACAGAGTGCCTTGGTGAGCCTCTGAGGATGCAGGATGCTGTAATCCAACCAAAGTCCAGGGTCACTTTCGAGGAGAAGGATGTGAAAGGGCAGGGCTTCCTTTGAGGGAGAAATGGAGAGAAGGGAGGAGATCCAGAGAAGAGAGAGCGAGATCAGCTCAGTGCTCTTCAGTGTCCTCCAGGGTCAACACCCTCCTGGGTAGACCTCTCACCACCCATTTTTGAGGGGGCAACAGGCTTGGGGCCAGGTCACAAAAAGTCAGATGTCACAGAGCTGTTTTTGTAGAGGCAGGCAGAACCCAACACTGCCTCATTCACATTCACAGGCTGGAGTCATCACAGATGCTGGCCACTTTCTCCTCCAGAGGGCAGGCAACACCACTGGTCAGCCCAGGGGCGGGGCACAGGATGAGGTCTCACATGTGGCTGCATCAGGATCAATGAGCTTCCCACAGAGAAAACCCTGGTCACAGGAGGCCTCTGGGAGCCAAGGCAGGCCCCCAGGCCCCCAGCCTCAGGCAGGGTCCCAAGAGGATTGGTGGGAGTGTGCATGGCTGGAAGTGTGACTTGGAGCCCTGGCCCACCAGGTGAATCAGCTGCAGAAGGGACACACCACAGGGGAGGAGAAACTGACTTTCACTTCTGCCCAGGTGATGGGCAGGCTCAGGAGTGGGGAAGAGGCCTCAGAACAAAGATGAGGGAGTCAGAACATATGTGTCTTGGAAATGGAGGGGATGCTGCTAAGTCCAGAAAGTCTCCCCTAGTCCTCTAAGCCAGCCACCAGCTGACACAGGGATTCTCTCTGCCCCAAGCAGAACAGGGCTCTCCTATCTCCTGAGGGGCTCCTGGTTCCCTGCACGCTCTCCCCAACCTCCCCGTGGTCCCAGGCACCATCCTCTAAATGACAGCAGTCTCCAGATGCCAGTCGGCACTGTGGGTTAGCTGGGTATTATATCTGCCCGCGTGTGTTGAATGGATACCTGTGTGGTCTCTTTCTGAAGAGCCATCTCCACCGAATTCTCACCCATGCTCTGCTTACAAACACGCCTCCTTCTGCAAGGCCCAGAGTGGACTCAGAGAGCCTTTCCCCTCCCCACCGCCTGCCCCCATTCCTCTCCCGCTCCCCACAGGCTGGCTCCAGACCACCAGAGCGTGGGAACCTCATGGAGAGTGGGTGCTTCCTCTGTCTTCCTCCCTAGCCCTTGCTTTAGCACAGCCAGGGCAGAGAGGAGGAAAGAAGAAAACTATAGCAAGGAGGATTTAGGGGCAATTCTAGAAGGGATTCCCAATTTGGAGGGGCAGTCTAGGAAGTAGGCAGCCTGTGAACTTAATAGGAGGTCCTAAAGGACCTGGGGGAATTTGGGGAGAAGATGAGGTGGGCTGCGTTACCCCAATCTTCTGGCCCACTCCCAGCTCCAGACCCACCTCCAGGTGTAGCAGGCCCCCAGGCCCAACAGCAGGAGCAGGAGGCCTACCAGCAGTCCCAGGACCCAGAGCAGCTGCTGGAACTGATGCAGGCGGTGCAGGGCTGGAACACAGAGCGGGACTCAGGGCAGCCACAGCTGCAAGCCCCCAGTGCTTCCTTCCAAAGGGACCCACCCAAGATGACACCTTCTAACTTTTGCTTTATCTCTGAAGCTCTCCAAACAAGGGAGCTCCTAGCAATCAGTTTAGAGTAGACAGGCAAATCGTGCTGCAGCAGGAGGGATACAGGGAAGGAAGCCTTTGGGCCTAAGAGCTGGCCTTTTGTGCAGAGTGGCCTGGGAGATGGAGCCCCCTCCCCTCACCTCTGACCCCAAAGTAGGTGGAGGTAGAGGCAGAGCCCAGGGCATTTGAGGCAGAACACACGTATTCCCCTTGGTCGCTGGGCCTCAGCGCCTCGATGTCCACCCTCAGGGCATTGGGGGAAGCCAGGACATGAATGTGTGGCTCTGCAGGAGCACCCTGGGGCTGACTGGAGGCCACCAGTCGACTGCCAAGGTGGAGAGACAGGCTGGCGAGCGGCTCGCTGTCCACTCGGCAATCCAGGATGCCCCGGAGGCCACGCTCAGGCTCCACGAAGACCATCATGGTGGGCGTCTTGGGAGGGTCTGTGGGGAGGAAGGGAGTATGGTGATTGCAGAAAATGACCACAAATTCCTCCCTCCCTGTACCCATGCACAGTGACTTTGCTGCTCCTCCCATTAAGAGGCAGAACCTATTTCCTCACTCCTTGAATCTGTGACTCAGTTTGACCAACTGAAGAAAGAAGTGACGTTGTGCAACTTCAGAGCCAGACCTCAAGAGGCCTTGTAGCTTCTGCTCTGTGGTTGGAACACAACAATGTGGGAAGCCCAGGCCAGCCTGCTGGGCACATGTGGCCCAACCGGCAGCCACGAGCATGCAGTCATCTGAGACCACTGGATAACTGCAGCCACATGAGGTGTGAACAACAGAAGAACTCCCCAGCTGAGCCCAGCCCACAGAATTGAGCAAATAACATGGCTTTTGTTTGAAGCAGTAAGTTTTGGTGTGGTCAATAGCAATAGCTGACCGATACAGTGTAGGCCTTGGTGAAGGCTGGGGTGGGAGACCAAGACTGATGGGGGCTTATTGTGTGCCAGACACTCAGCATGCTTTCTTTTGTTTTTTTCTTTTCTTTTTTTTTTTGAGACAGAGTCTCAGTCTGTCACCCAGGCTGGAGTGCATTCTGGTGATCTTGGCTCACTGCAACCTCCACCTCCCAGGTTCAAGCGAGTCTCCTGCCTCAGCCTCCTGAATAGCTGGGATTACAGGTGTATGCCATCATGCCATGCTAATTTTTGTATTTTTAGTAGAGACGGAGTTTCGCCATATTGACCAGGCTAGTCTCGAACTCCTGGCCTCAAGTGATCTGCCCGCCTCAGCCTCTCAAAGTGCTGGGATTACAGGCATGAGCCCCTGTTCCCAGCCATTTATTTCTTATACTACTTGCAAGATGAGGTGAATGATGTATTCCCCATTTTACAAGGTCACACAACCAGACAGTGGGAGAGCCAGGATTCCAACCTAGGACTCAATATCCGTGAAGCCTTCACTCTTGGCAGACAGAAGAGGAGGAAGAACTGAGGTGGGCACGTGAGATGTGGGGAGACTAAGGTGGGGGAGGGGGTTCATACTCACAGAGCACACGGAGCATGACTGGAGCAGAGGCAGCAGCCCCAGTGGGGAGCTCAGCCAGGCAGTGGTACATCCCAGCTTGAGCACGAGCCACGTGGGTGAAGGCGAGAGTGGGCACAGGCTCCGTGTGCAGCCGCCGGTCATTCCAGAACCATGTAAAGGTGGAGTTGCCCACAGGCCCAGGGCCACCCAGGAGGCGGCAGCTGAGGTTCAGGGCAGCGCCCTCAGGCATGTCCAGGCCAGGCTCCGCCACCACGCGCGCACCTGTGGGCGGAGGATAGAGAGATGGTTGGGGATCTGTAGGCCTCGGGGGCTGGAGCCTCTGGGTGGGACTTCTGAGGGGCCTCTGCACATTGTGGGAAGGTCTCAGTCTGACTTGGGATTGGGCTTTCCAAGGTGGAACTGTGCCCCCTCCAGTGGGAGCTGTGCCTCTTCCATCAGATTAGGCTTCTCAAGGCAGGGCTTTCTCAGACCAGATAGCCCGCTCTAGTGGGAGCTCCAGCCCCTTTCATGGACTTGGACCTGACAGCATCAGAGCCCCTCCTCCTCCTCTCTCTCCTACTCACCTTCTACCTGCAACCGCCCAATGGTGCTGATTGAGCCCAGCAAGTTTTGGGCTGTGCAAACATAGGTGTCATCACCTGCAGGGACATCTTGCACCTGCAGCCGTAGGGCATTTCGGGCCACCTGGACATGGCTTGTCCCTGATGCCAAGCTGTGGACCCCACTGCTCGTGGCCAGCACCTTGCCATCGTGAGATAGGGCCAGCTCAGCAGGTGGCTCACTGTCCACTGTGCACTGTATCACAGCCATGGATCTGGCCCTGGAGTCCCGGAAGGAGGACAGGACAGCGTCCTGAGGGGCATCTGTGGGCAGGCAGGGCACAGATGGGGGCCTTGCTTAGGCACCCTGTACTGCCCATTGCCCAGCTGCCTGGGGTTGGCCAGGCTGAAGCCTCTGGACCAATGGCCACTTCCTAGAAGTGACACCTTCCCAGGAGTCCTGTGGGCAGAGTACTCCAGGCAGGGCTTATAGGACTGTCTCTTTCTCCAGCACCGATGTCCTCTTTCCCCAACTGCCCATTCCTGGGCCCACTGCAGTCCTGTGCCCACTCCCACCAGAGCCTAGAAGCACCCTCCACCACCCTCCTCCTGGGCAGCCCTGGCCAAGGACCCTCTGCTCACAGAGGACTTGCAGGGCAGCAGGACGGGAGCTGCGGGTGCCCTGGGCATCCTGGGCCTGGCAAGAGTAGGCGCCTGCATGAGCCCGCGTGGCCACCGGGAATGAGAGCGAGGCAGCTGGACCCTCCTGCAGCCAACGACCATTGTGGTACCAGGTATAGAGAGTGGGTGGGTGGGCAGCAGGGTCCTCACAGGTCACTGTGATGGGGGCACCTTCAGGCACGGTAGCTTCTGGAGCCAGGATCACCCGCACACCTGTACCAAGGAGGCCAGGATCAGCTGGGCCCAGCCAGACATCACAGTGGGTTTCCATCTCAGTGGGCTTGGCCTGGGCCCTGCCTTACCCTCCAGCCGCAGCTCCAGGGATGTGTTGGCCTGGCCCAGAGGGCTGCGGGCAGAGCAGCTGTAGAAACCCTCGTCACTGGGCTGTGGCTCCCGCAGCTCCAGGCGCAGGGTGTTGGGGACAGAGGCTGCTGTTGAGGAGGCCAAGAGGCGACCGGCGTGGCTGAGGGCCAGCTGGGCAGGTGGGCGGCTGTCTACAGTGCACAGTACCAGGGCCAGCTGCCCACCATGGCTCTCCAGGAGGTAGGTCAGGCGCAGGTTGCGGGGCGCGTCTGCAGGGCATGAGAGGCTTACACGGAGTCACAGGCGACAGCCTGCAGGAGGCCAGTTTGCAGGTCGCATTCAAACTCAGGAGGGCCCTGGTTCCCCACCCCCCATGGCTCCCAACCACCCAATCTGAGGCACTGCTCCTCTGCCCAGACAGGACTCACCCCAGTGCCCCCTACTCTAATGCTCTTTGCCCAGTGCTCCACTAGCTACTGGGTACCGAGTTCCCCATTGGACACCTGTGGGGTTCCGGCCATGCCCTGATCCCTGTGGGCTTTTTTCATTCCTTTCAGTCCCACCCTGCATCCAGCCAGACTCACAGAGGACGTCCAAGGTGATAGGTCTGGAGAGGCGGGGTGCCTGACCAGGGGGGCCCACACCGCAGCGGTAGGAGGTGGCATCCCTGACTGTGACATTGGGCAGGGGAATAGAGTGGGCATCCAGGCGCTGCTGCCCATCCTGGTACCATGTGTAGGTGAGCTGGGCCGGGTGAGTGGTCCACACAAGGCAGGTCAGGTTCACCAGCTGCCCCTCCTGCACGGTGGCCCCGGGCCACACCTGCACATTCACAGCTGGGGAGAGGGAGGGCACAGGACACCAGTGAGGGTCTTGAGGCTGTGTACAGCAGGCCACCTGTCTCCATGTGGGCAAGCTGCCCCTACTGCTGGGGAGCCCCTTGGCCTTTGGGAGCCTCAGGTGGCCCACCTATAAATGGGGCTTAGAGGTCGAGCTTGGGAATAGCCCACTTGCTCCTGAGTGGTCCCAAGTAGAGTTCCACAGAGTCCTGGAAGGCCCTGAGCTCCTCCCTGACCCTGGCTGGGGGCAAATGGGGAGACCACAGACCTCCCCTCCCCTGCTGCACTTCCTCCTGAAATTCCCTGTTTAGTTTTATCCACTCGGCATACACGTAAAATTTGGTGTTTAAAAAAGGTTCTCCCAAGAAACTCAAGACTGGAGTCCACCACCCTTAGGAAGTGTGGGAATGGGGACTATTCCCATGCCCCCAGGCTTCTAGAACCCTGTCCCACCTCCTCTCCTCTTTTAAAGGAGCACACATGCGCACACACACACACACACACACACACACTGACCTTGAGCGTCGAAGTCAGCTGAGGCCGAAGCCTGGCCCAGGGTGTTGGAGGCCTCACAGGTGTAGACACCCTCATCCTCCAGCATTGCCCCGTGGATCTCCAGACGCAGTGTGTTGGGGGCCACAGCCACCTGCAGCCTGGGAGAGCTGCCTTCAGGTCCCCCCACACCTTGTAGGGTGGAGGCCACGAGGCGGTCCCCGTGGAGCAGCCGAAGCTGGGCCGGAGGGTCACTGTCCACACGGCACAGGAGGAGGCCCAATCGCCCAGGGCCTGTGTCCATCAGGGTAGTGAGTGTGACGTGGCGTGGGGCATCTACACAGGGTGGGGAGTGGTCAGGACCCAGCCAGGGGGTCCCTCATCCAGGGCTGTGTCATGTGACAGAGCCCGGGACCAGGGGACTGCATTCCTTCCCCCACACCTGGATGGGACAAAAGTCCTTACAGGACACGTGGAGGCTGATGGGTGCAGCTAGGCTCGTGGTGGCTGAGCCTGGGGCCTGGGCTTGGCAATGATAGGCCCCAGCTTGTGTCAAAGTTATGGCTGCAAAGCGGAGTGTAGCTGAGGTCGACTCCTGGAGGGGCTGGCCATCCCGATACCAACGATATGAGGTCCCCTCTGGGACTCCTGTGGGTACCTGGCAGCTCAGGACCACAGCCTGGCCCTCTTGGAGCTCAGGTGATGGCGACACCTGGACCCAGGCTCCTGCAGGGGAAAACCAAGAACAGGTGAAGGCTCTCCACCACACCTCTCACAGTCTGGGACCATGTGCGTGTCTACCTAGGATTACACAACCCTACCCCGTGTGTTGGAGCTGCAGCCCCCTTCCAGACCACCGGCAGGGCCCACTCAGCCCCATGCCTTGGCCCCCCCTGCTCCCCACTCTCCTGCACAGGCTCCATCCTGGCATTTACCTCCCACCACCTGGTGGGATGGTTTTACTGTGTCAGTCATATTTCGCCTACCAAAGCATAAGCCTTATGGGCACTGGACTTGTGTGACCTGTGACCCCAGTTCCAGGCACTGTGCCTGCATGTGTTAGCTCCTGACAAATGTTGGTTCAACCCATAAAGTACTGAAAAGGGAGGGATTTAGATCATCCCAGGGCCATCGTCCTAACTAGGAGCTGGACTCAGCATGGGTGACCAAGGGCTTGGAAGGGAATGTTAGCAGCTATGTGATCTTGAGCGCCCTCGCCAGGCTAGCCCTGCATCCAGACTCCAGGCTACAAGAGCACAGGACCTGGGGACCAGGCAAAGGGCAGCTCCTCAGTGGCCCCTGGGTCTGAAGCAGGAGAAACCCAGGTTGCAGGGAGTGAGATGGAGGGACAGCTGGAATGCTAAGCAAGAACACAGACCATGCCTGAGACCACAGCTAGCAGGGTCATGCAACTGGGGAAAAGCTCCTAAAACTCAAACCTTCAATTTCTCCCTGCGAAATAGGCATGCTAAGTAAGAAAAGATACACAGAACCGAGGCTCAAAGTAAATGTCCCAAAATTGGTGCTGTTGGTCACCGCGGTGGAAGAAGCATGCATGTTCCTTTGACTTTCGCATTATGGTTATTATCTTTCCTTTTTCCTGGTTTATTTGTTTAGGGAGAATTTTTTTTTTTTTTTTAAGACAGAGTCTCACTCTGTCATCCAGGCTAGAGTGAAGTGCAATTTTGGCTCACTGCAACCTCCATCTCCCAGGTTCAAACGATTCTCCTGCCTCAGCCTCCCAAGTAACTGGGATTACAAATGCCCACCACCACACCTGGCTAATTTTTGTATTTTTAGTAGAGTGTTGGCTGGGCTGGTCTTGAACTCCTGACCTCAAGGGATCCGCCTGCCTCCGCCTCCCAAAGTGCTGGGATTACAGGCATGAGCCACAGTGCCCGGCCTGTGGGAGGATTTTTATAGAGACTATATATATATTATATATATATTATATCTATATTATATATAGATATAAAATATCTATATATATATTATATCTATATTATATATAGATATAAAATATCCACTGGGCATACATGTAAAATTTGGTGTTTAAAAAAGGTTCTCCCAAGAAACTCAAGTCTGGAGTCCACCACCCTTAGGAAGGGTGGGAATGGGGACTATTCCCATGCCCCCAGGCTTCTAGAACCCTGTCCCACCTCCTGTCCTCTTTTAAAGGAGCACACATGCGCACACACACACACACTGACCTTGAGCATCATATTTATATACAATATATATTATATATTGTATATAATATACAATTATATACAATACATATGTAACACATACAAATATACATTATGTATATTCTTATGCATAATATATTCATATTCTTTATATACACATATGTGTGTGCGTGTATGTGTGTGTATATATTTTTATATATAGGATTTTTATAGAGACTATATATAATATATATAATATATAGTATAGATATAATATATAATATATAATATATAGTATAGATATAATACATAATATATTATATAGTATAGATATATAATATGTAATATATAGTATAGATATATGGTATATTATATATTATATATAGCATAGATATATAATATATATTATATAGTATAGATATATTATATATAGTATAGATATATTATATATAGTATAGATATATTATATATATAGTATAGATATATAATATATTAGATATAGTATAGATATATAATATATTAGATATAGTATAGATATATAATATATACACACATACACACACGTATATGTGTATATAAAGAATATGAATATATTATGCATAAGAATATACATAATGTATATTTGTACTTGTATATACATACATAAACATATATGCATAATATAAATATACATATGTATGAGAATGTTTACTATGTAACAAAATTATATAATCACAAAATAAGTTATTTCAGAAAGTGCTCCCACCAAGCAAGCCACCTTGTGAATTGCCATTGCCTCCTAGTGGCTGCTGCAGTTATTACAGGTGAAAATATCTAGCTGGAGGCAAAGGGAGGCCTTCTGCTGGCTGGCTGGAAACTGCCATTACCAGGACTGAAAAAGACACATTTCTGCTGCACAAAATTCACAGCACCCAGCCCAAAGTCTGACCAGAGTAGCCCCCAGGGCATCAGAGTCTACCATATCTTCAGAAGACTGACACTCACCTCGGACCTGAAAGAAGAGTGAGGTGTTGGATGATCCAAGAACATTTGTGGCCTCACAGCGGTAGCTGCCAGAGTCCCCAAGGCCCAGTTCTCGGACCTCTAACTTCAGGGAGTTGGCCTCAGCCTTAGCCTGGAGCCGACTGTGGGATGGGACCTGGGGACCCAGGCTGGTGGCCAGGAGGTGCTCCCCATGGAACAGGGCCAGCAAGGCCAGGGGACGGCTGTCCACAGTGCAGACAAACAGAGCCATGTGGCCCTGGCCCATGTCTAGGAGGGCTGACAGCTTTGGAGGGTCCGGGGGATCTGCAGGAACAGAGGGAGCTGAGGCCACCCAGCCCAGCTCACCACATTACAACTGCCACACTATGTCCCCCACCTCCTGCCACACACACAGCCTAAGCCATGCTCTTTCCTCGCCAAACCCCAGCCCAGCCGCTGCTTCTCCCCAGACCACCCCTCCACCTTCCAAGTCCCCAGGCTGCCCATGCTGGTCACCCACAGAGTACATTCAGGAGCACGGGAGTGGAGAGCTGGGCGCCAGCCTCGGTCAGGATGCGGCAGGTGTAAAGGGCAGCATCAGTTCTGGCCACGGGCAGCAGTGTCATGGTCTCCAGGGGACCCTGGGCCCACAGCACCCCATTTCGGAACCAGGAGAAGTTGGCAGGGCTGCCAGCGGCTTCCCGGCTCACATTGCAAGTCAAGTTGGCTTCTGTGCCCTCCTGAAGCGTGTGTGATGGCGCAATGACCAGGACAGTAGCTGGAGAGCAGGCAGCACAGGCTCACTGACCACCCCCGGCCCCCAGGAGCCAGGGGTCCAGCCGCCCAGCCTGGAAGGAACAGGAAGGAGGCCCCCTGGGGTGCTCACAGGGTTGGGGAGAAAAGCAAGCCAGCTCACAGGGCAGCCTAGGAGAAGTGGGCCCTGGGAACTGTGGGGGCCCTGGGCAGAGAGGGTTGCAGCACAGGGAAGGAGGACAAGGCAGCCCAACTGTCCCAGCTGGGGAGTCCTTCCTCAGGGACCAGCTGTGACGCCTGTCCCCGGCCTGAACAGAGATCATGGGAAGGGGCAGCTCTGATCTTCCTGAATGTGGAGGAGGGCAGCGAGGGGCCCCCACTGCTGCACAGAGTGGTTTTGCCTGATTAGATCCTCCTCAGAGCAGAACAGTCCAGAGCTCCAGCCCCTGCCCCCATGCCGCCCATTCCCTGCCCGACTCACCCTGGCCATTGAAGGTGGCTGAAGCAGAGGCATTGCCCAGGGCATTGCTGGCCTCACAGAGGTACAAGCCCTCCTCCTCCAGCAAAGGGTTGTGAATCTCCACACGCAGCAAGTTGGGGGCTTTGGTGACCTTTATGCGTGGGGAACAGCCCCCACAGGTGCTGCAGCCACCCCCTGACGGCAGGGAAGTGGCCACAACACGGTCCTTGTGGAACAGCTGCAGCCTGGCAGGGGGGTCGCTGTCCACACGGCACAAAAGGAGACCTCGCCGTCCAGCCCCGGCCCCAGCGGCATCAAGGTCCAGCCTGGTGGTGAATGTTGGTCGGCGAGGGGGGTCTGCAGGGAGGAAGAACATGGGCACTCATCCCACGGTTGCTGCCAGGGCCCCACAAGCCTGGCTGGGCTCCCAGAATACACTGGACAAAGGCAGATCCCCAAGGCTGCCCCAAACAGCTGTGCACTGCACAAGGGCAGCCAGACCAGGGTGGGTGGAACTCAAGCTAGGCTCATGCTCCTCAAGCTAGCTGTGCCCTGATGCTTACTGAGTCTTCCCAGAAGAAGGAGCACCATTTTCTAGCTCAGACAAAGGTGCTGTATGGGATGGCTGCCACCTTGCATAAGTCCCATCTGCTGCTGAGCAGGGTGTCCACCTAGCAATCCCTGGGGGTCATGCTCTCTGCTCCCACCCTGCACCCAATGCCTTACCACGGAGCCTCCCCTCAAGATCTGCCCTGCAGCTTATCTCTGATCTCCAAGCCAGCTCCTGTGATACTAGCGAATGCATAGAATGGCCTCTTCCTGAAGGCTTCTGGAGACAGTTGGCCAAAAGAGAGCAGTCAGCCAAGGCCCCCATGTGATCTCACTCAGACACCAGAAAACTTTGCAGAGGCTGCTGCCCTCTGACAGTTCCGGGACGTGGCTCTGGCACACACGTGTCAGGGGAAGCCTCTGGAATCAGGCCCTTGGTCTTATACGGAGCCTCCCCGCTTGGCGGATGCAGAGGGACTGTCTGTCCCTGTGCTGAGGGGCTTTGCCTTGGCATCTATGGGAGCCCAGCACAGCCTGTGGGGCATGTGCACAAATAGAGGAGTGTGGTGTCCCAGGGCTCACCCATGAGGACAAAGCATGGATGTGGTGCCCATGCTGAGCTTGAGGCTGGGACAGAGGAGCCCACAGGGCTGGGATTGGAGGGTAAAGACATGGGGAGGTAGAGAAGGCCCCAGCCTCATTTCCTAAACTTCAGCCCCAGATGGAAAGGCCCATTGTGGCCAGGTCTGTGACCCAGCCCTCCTGATGTAGACTGTGGGGCAGGGCAGGACAGGGCTGGGGGGCCTGGAGGAGGTGGGGTGGCTGGTGGGTCCCGGCAGGAGGCTGCAGCAGGTGGTGGCTGCTCACAGAGCACAGTGAGAATGGCTGGTGAAGAGGGGCCACTGGCACTGTGGCTGTCCCGGGCCCGGCAGTGGTATGAGCCGGCGTCAGTGCTGGAGGCCGCAGGGAGCAGGAGGCTGCTGCTGGGACCCTCGTGAAGCAGGGCTCCATTCAGGTACCAGGAGAAGCGGGCATCAGGCGTGGGGCTCAGGCCGCTTCTGCAGCTCAGTGTCACTGCCTGTCCTTCCACCACCTCGGCTGCTGGGCTGATGAGGAGACGGGCGGCTGCGGGGAGAGGAAGAGGCTGGGAAGGGTCCTGCCTCTCAACCCCACATGCTGCCCTATACAGAAAGCCTTCCAGGGTTCTCCTTTCCCCACACTACTGTAGGTAGCTCTGGGCTTTGTGGTGGATCAGGAGGGTTTGCCCTTTAATGCAAAATCAGATCTATTGGTAGTAGCTGGCTGCAGCGTGGTTGAAGATTCAGAGCCAGAGCCCAGGCTTATGTCCAACACCTGGCTTGGCTGTGCATGGTAGCTAATACCTGTAATCTTAGCACTTTGGGAGACTGAGGCAGAAGGATCGTTTGAGGCCAAGAGTTCCAGACCAGCCTAGGCAACATAGTGAGACTCCATCTCAAACAATTTTTTTTTCTTTTTTTTTGAGACTGAATCTCACTCTGTCTCCCAGGCTGGAGTGCAATGGCATGATCCTGGCTCACTGCAACCTCTGCCTCCTGGGTTCAAGTGATTCTCCTGCCTCAGCCTCCCAAGTAGCTAGGATTATAGGTGTGCCACCACACCCAGCTAATGTTATATATTTAGTAGAGACAGGGTTTCACCATGTTAGCCAGGCAGATCTCGAACTCCTGACCTCTGGTGATCCACCCGCCTCAGCCTCCCAAAGTGCTGGGATTAGAGGTGTGAGCCACTGCGGCCAGCATTTTTTTTTTTTTTTTTTTTTTGAGATGGAGTCTTCCTCCGTCAGCCAGGCTGGAGTGCAGTGGCGCAATCTCAGCTCACTACAGCCTCTGCCTCCCAGGTTCAAGCAATTATCCTGCCTCAGCCTCCCAAGTAGCTGGGACTACAGGTGTGCGCCACCACACCCAGCTAATTTTTGTATTTTTAGTAGAGAGGGGGTTTCACCACGTTGGCCAGGCTGATCTCAAGCTCCTGACCTTGGGTGATCTGCCTGCCTCGGCCTCCCAAAGTGCTGGGATTACAGGCATGAGCCACCGTGCCTGGCTACAGTTTTTTTTTTTTTTAAATTAGCTGGGTGTGGTGACATGGGCCTGTAGTCTCAGCTGTTTGGGAGGCTGAGATGGGAGGATGGCTTGAGCCCAGGAGTTTGAGGCTGCAGTGAGCCATGAACTTACCATTGCACTCGGGCCTGGGCAACAGAGCAACACCCTATCTCAAAAAACAAAAACAAAAACCTGGCTTGATCAATTAGCTACCATGCCCTCAGGAGAAGAGAAGGACAGTGCACATACTGAAAGTTGGAAGACCCTACTTTTCTTTTTCTCTTTTTCTTTTTTTTTTTTGAGACAGAGTCTCATTCTTGTCGCCCAGGCTGGAGTGCAGTGGTGCTATCTTCGCTCACTGCAACCTCCACCTCCTGGGTTCAAGCAATTCTCCTGCCTTAGCCTCCCAAGTAGCTGGGATTACAGGCACTCACCACCATGCCCAGCTAATTTTTGTATTTTTAGTAGAGATGGGGTTTCACCATGTTGGCTAGGATGGTCTCGATCTCTTGACCTCGTGATCCACCCACCTCGGCCTCCCAAAGTGCTGGGATTACAGGAATGAGCCACTGCGCCCAGCCAGAAGACCCTGCTTTTCTATTTGGCTTCCCACATCTGACTGCTAGCATACAGCCTGCTCCCAAAGTTTCATAATTAAAAAATAACGAATGCTTCTGAGGGACTCTCCAAGTTTAGAGTCAGGGTATGTGCAAAAGGAATGATGTGACCTGTTGTGTTTCCCTTTTTGCCTTGACTTTCAGGAAGCTCTGAGGTTGGGTCACTGCACAGCCCCTGTCTTTTATGTGACGTAGCCAGTTAGCTCAGTCCTGCAGTTGAGTGCACTAGACTTCTAGAAGGAACAGACTGGAGCAGGCTCCTCCTCAGGCTCCCTCCACTCTCCCTGGCTGCCAGTGCCCGTCTTACCATTGCCATGGAAGTCCAGGGTGGAGGTTGCATTTCCAAGGGAGTTGGTGGCTGAGCACTTGTACTCCCCACTGTCAGCTTCTTCCAGCTCTCGGATCTCCAGGCGCAGGGAGTTGGGACCAGAGGTACCACTGAAGCGTGGGCTGTGATCACTGTCCCCGGAGGTGGAGGCCAGGATATGACCCCCGTGTGACAGCACCAGTGTTGCCAGGGGCTCACTGACCACAGAGCAGTGAAGGATGCCCACAAGTCCCGCCTGGGTCTCCAGGAAGGCTGTCAGGACTGGGGTGAGAGGCGGGTCTGTGTAGAGATGAGAGGTGAGCCTGTCACCCTCAGACAAGGGCATTCCCTGGATACCCTGATACAACCCGTGACCTATGCACCTCTTTGTCCCACACTGCCCTGCGAGAAAGGGGCGATCCCAAAGTGCCTGAGTGCCTGCTGAATACACTTTTGTCCTTGGCTGGGCTGGGCATATCACTCTGTTGTCCCAGTCAGTGTTCAGGGCCACCCTGCAAGTGGGGATAGGAGCCCCACTTCAAAGATGAGAAAACTAATAGAGAGACCTGGCTAGGGACAGCACCTCAGCCAGGTGACCAAAGTGAGCATCATCAGCAATGGGACTAGCTGACACAGAGTGCCTCCTGACAGGGCAGAGCAGCACGTCTGCGGCCTTCCCACCCAGAGGGCATGGTCTCAGGCCATTCAAGTCAGGCAAATGTGGAGTGAGGGACCTCCTCAGAACAGCAGGCCTGAACTCTGCAAGTTTCAATGTCAAGAATGACAAGGAAAGACTGAGGAACAGTCCCAGACTAACGGAGAATGAAGAGACTCAACGACCCAATGCAATGTGTGAACTGTGATTGTATTCTGGACCAGAAAAAAAATGGCTACAAAAGACAGTGTTAGGTCCATTGGTAAAATGTGAATATAGATTATAGCTTGGATAATAGTCTTCTATCAGCCGGGTGTAGTGGCTCACACCTGTAATCCCAGTACTTTGGGAGGCCAAGGTGGGTGGATCACCTGAGGTCAGGAGTTCAAGACCATCCTGGCCAACAGAGTGAAACCCTGTCTCTACAAAAACACAAAAATTAGCCAGGCAGGATGGTGGGTGCCTGTAATCCCAGCTACTTGGGAGGCTGAGGCAGGAGGAGAATCGCTTGAGCCCCAGAGGCGGAGGTTGCAGTGAGCCAAGGTCGCACCATTGTACTCCACCCTGGGCAACACAGCGAGACACCATCTCAAAAAAAAAAAAGTCTTCTATCAATGCTAAATTTCCTGATCATGATCATTGCATTGTGGTTACGTAAGAGAACGATCTTAGGAATTTAGCGGTAAAGAGGCATCATGTCTGCAACTTCAGGAATATAAATATGTAGGTAGATACATAGATAAATAACATATTCATATGTATATAGAGAGTCCATATATGTATAAGTGCACATGTCCACATAGAGTGGATGTGCATACACACAAGTGCCCATATACGTGCACATGTATATATGCAAGTCTATATCCATACATTCATATGTATGTATATATGTGTGTGTGTCTGTGTAGACAGTGAGAAAGATAAAGCAAATGTGCCAAAATGTTAATAAATGGGAAATCTAGGTTAAAGGTATATAATCATTCTTTGTCTTTCTCTGCAACTTTTCATAAGTTTAAACTTCCAAATATAAAACAGGAGGGAACTAGGGGGGTCAAAGCCTTGCCCAGGTGTGCAGAGCTGGGACGTGAGCTCAAGGCCACCTCCGGGTAAGTGGCCTTGAAGTTCCTATGCCCAGGACCCCAACCCTTCCTTGGGGCTCCACCGTCTGGCCCTGCTCTGACCGTGTCCAGTGCCACCCCACCCTGGCCACTTACGGTTGACTACCATGCTGACAGGGCCCGAGCGCTCACTGCCATGGGCGTTCTGCACCTCACAGAAGTAGAAGCCAGTATCAGCCCTAGTGGCCGAGTGCAGCCGGAGGGTATGGGAGTGGGCGTCCTCCAGCAGGACATGGTTCTTGTACCAGCTGTAGCGGAGATCACTGGGCGCCCCATTGGGTGTGTTGCAGACTAGCGTCACTGTCTGGTTCTCCAGGATGGGACCTGTTGGGCTCACCTGGACCTCAGCCACTGCAATGGCAGCATAGGGAGTGCTGGGGGGTCCCAGCCGACTTCCAGCCCCAGCCCCACACAGTCCCTGGGTCTCAGCCAATCAGCCTCAATCTCTGCACATCCTACACAACCCGCCCGCTGCTACAGTGGAGCCTCCTGGAGTGCTCTGCATCTCTTCATCCAGCTCACCAGGATCCCCCTGACACCCCACCCTTCAGGGGGGTATTGTCACCTGTTTCATGGTAAGGCAGGGCTGGGACTCCACCCCTGCATCCAGGAAGCACTGGGTTATGCCAGTTGCTGGCCCTGCCCTGCCCTGTCTCCCCTCCGTCCCTGAGGCCTGAGCTCCTCCCTATTCTCTGGCCAATATGCAACCTTCCCAAGAACTCACTGAAGATGTGGAGGCTGATGGGGGGTGAGACCAAAGAGCCCACGCCATTCTCAGCTTGGCAGGTGTAGACGCCAGCATCGCTCCAGGCTGCCTGGGGCAGGTGCAGCACACCAGTCTTGGTTTGGAGGCGTACCCCATCCTTGAGCCACTTAATGGAACTGACTGCAGGGTAGCTGCTGTTCACCTGGCAGGTGAGTGTGACTGGCTCACCTGGAAGGATATTCCTCCCCGAGGGGCTGAGGAGGATCTTCACACCCTTGGGGGCATCTGCAAGTCACAGTGGGGGGTATCGGGTAAAGTGCTTGGGGAGGGCAGAGGATGGCACACTTCTTCTTGCCCCCCTTTAAAAGCTCTGTCCTAAGGAAGTATGCCCAGATAAAACAGCAGTCCCCTTCCATCCTCACCCAGGGCATGCTCTGTCCGCCCATGTCCATCCCTTTCCCACCCCCTGCGCCTGACACATTCCTATGCCCATTGAGAGCTGATCATGTGATGCTTGGGCAGCATCCAGCCTACCCCACCAGATGTAGTTTTCTGCTTCCCACTGCTGTCCATTGCCCCTGCTCTATTTGGGGTAAGCTCCACACACACGGTCATGGGTACCCCACTGCTAGCTTTAGTGGCCTGTGGAAGCTATTGGTAAGGGACCAACCACCTAGTGGGAGGGGGCCAAAGGCAGCATGAAACTAGCTCTGAAAATAGTTACCCAGTTTGTAAGCAAGAGGCCAACAATACAAAGAGACTGCATTTCCTTAAATCTTGTTCCAAAGCCTCTCTCTGTGTATTCAAGTGTTTTATTCTTATTTTTTTAGAAACAGGGTCTGGCTCAGTCACCCAAGCTGGAGTGCAGAGGCACAATCATAGCTCACTGCAGCCTGAAACTCCTGGGCTCAAGTGATCCTCCTGCCTCAGCCTCCCAAGGAACTGGGACTACAGGTGCAAGCCACCACATCCAGCTAATTTTTGTTTTTTAATTTTTTGTAGAGACAGGGTCTCACTATGTTGCCCAGGCTGGGTCTCGAACTCCTTGCCTCAAGCAATTCTCCTGCCTTGGCCTCCCAAAGCACTGGGGTTACAGGTGTGAGCCACTGTATCCGGCCTCAAGTGTTTAATATGTGCCAGGCACTCTTCTAAATACCTTACCTGGGTCATCTCCTTTATTTGTTTTTGTTGTTGTTGTTGTTGTTGTTTTTTGTTTGAGACATAGTCTCACTCTGTCACCCAGGCTGGAGTGCAGTGGCACAATCACAACTCAATGCAACTCCACCTCCTGGGTTCAAGCAATCCTAGTGCCTCAGCCTCCTTAGTAACTGGGATTACAGGCATGTGCCACCACAACCAGCTCATTTTTGTATTTTTAGTAGAGATGGGGTTTCACCATGTTGGCCAAGCTGGTCTTGAATCCCTGGCCTCAAGTGATCCACCCGCCTCAGCCTCCCAAAGTGATGGGATTACAGGCATAAGCCACCGCGCCCGGCCGATCTCCTTTAATTTTTATCATAAATCTATGAGACAGGAACCATCTATTGTTATCTTCACCATAGACATGAGAAAACAGAGGCTCTAGGAGGCAAGGAACTTGCTCGAAGTTTTCACATCTAGTGGATGGGTGGAGCCAGCAACCGGATGCCTGTGAGCAGCGATTGTTCTAGAATAGGCTGCCCCATTTGAGATGGAAGATGCATAACCAATGGAAACCCGGGCTTTCTCCCCACTGACTCATAGCCGTGCCTGCGTGACACCCTGGTCACCATGGTCATGGGCAGGCTTAAAGCAGGAAAGGGATAAACCCCACCTCCCCAGCATCCTCCAGCGCAGGGTAAATCCCGGGGCACTCGCTGCCAACCCTGAAGCTGCGTGGGAGCTCCTGTTCCCCAACCCTTTGTGTCTCCCTTTCTCTGCCCAGCCTGGCCTCAAGGACAAGCCCCTTCGAAGCAGTAGGAGGTGGAAGGGAACCATTTAACGAAGCCCTCGGGGCTCAGCAGTGTCTCTCCACTTGCCCTGCCCTGGAGGCCCAGGTGCAGCCTGGTTTTGCATCAGGAGCAAAGGTTCCATTTCTGTGGGCTGGAGAGGGGCTGGTTTCTGTCAGGGAGCCACAGATGTGCTCAGCCACAAGGGTGTGTCCCCAGACAACTCACACTTCACTTGGAGGTGAATCTCACTGTGAGCCCTGTGATTGGCCACGGAGAGCTGGCAGCGCAGGATCCGGCCGTGGTCCTGCCAGGACATGGCCATGTGGAGGGTCTCCAGGTGGCTGACGCTGGTGGGCTCAAACTTCTGGCTGTTGAAGGTGACAGAGCGAGCAGGGTCCTGGCCTTGCCACTGCAGTCTGACCTGCTCCTGCAGGCATGCGTAGGGAGTGGAGCAGTTGAAGTCCACCTCTGTGCCCTCCAGAAGCTCCACCGGGGCGGCAATGGTGGGCACCCTGGGCTCCTCTGAGGACAGAGACAGCAGTGCTCAGGACCTGCTTCCACCACCCCTGAGATCCCTTGCCCTGGAAACCCCAGCTGAGGAGAGAGCCCTGGGGAGGGGGCTTTTAGGGGAAGGAAAGGTGCTTTCTACTCCAGCCCCACTTGGGCGAATACAAGGGAGAACCAGGCCTGGGCCTACACAGGGGCTGGAACGGAGGCTGAGACTGGCTGGTGTTAGAGTCAGGACAAGGGCTGGGGCTGACAAGGGGTCCGGAAGCAGCTTGGGAATCCCTCCCGGGGGCAGCCAGGCCACCCCACTTATCACCTGTTACTGTGACCAAGGTGCCTTTCACATCTGACCAGCGGTTGACCTCACTGATCTCGAAGCGGAAGTTGTAGGAGCCAGAGTCCTCGGGCTGTAGGTCCTTCAGCAGCAGGTTGCACACCTTGTGCTCTGGGTTCCCCATGAACTCGGCGCGGCCGCGGAAGCGGGCCTCCACCAGCTTGGGGTCTGCCGAGTGGCTCGCCACCTGCCGCCGGCCCGAGTAGTCATAGTACCAGATGGTCGTGATGCCATCGGGCACCTCCACGTCAGCAGGGAAGCTGAAGATGCAGGGGATAAGCAGGCAAGACCCCTTCACGCCCTGCACGTCCTGGGGACTGGAGACGCCCCATGAGGCCTGGCCTGGGGGAAGAATGGCAGGGGGACAGAGAGGAGGGTGATACAGGCCTCAGGGTGCCACAGAGCCCTGCGACCTGCCCCAGGGAAGGTGCCCCAGATGGGCTCCCAAACTCTGCCCTGCCCCGAGAAATGCACACTTAGAGCAGCCCTTCTCAGTGCCCCAGGGGTCAGTCCACTGCCCGAGGCTGCTCAGAGGTTTGGTAGGGTGGCTCCAAGACAGATCGCAGCTTCCTGCCCAGCTCCCGGCCACTGCCCGGTTGGGCCCTCCCTTGACCTCAGCAACCAACCTTGTGACCCAGGCATAGTCTAATCTGCCAAGGGCTGGACTTATGAAGGCTGGGCCCTGGAAGACAGGCACTAGGCCCGCAAAGCTTACCTGCTGGGAAGAATGAGGCCAGGAGGAGAAGCTTGGGCAAGAAGCCCATAGCAGGTTCTTGTGCTGCTCCTGTTGCCTAAGAGGATGGTGCGCACTGCACTGGCTGGGCACACGGGGGCCTCCAGGGACACCTCTGGGCACTTTAGCCCCAGCACCTGCTAGAAGTCCGAGCCTGTGTCCCCACCTCCTCTGCTGGCCAACCCAATAAGAGGGCAGGGCTTTTAAAGACCTCTGAGTCAGCCACGAGCAGAGAGCCAGGAGGCCACGTTCCCAGCTCAGGCTGTGCCCAGGAATGCCCTCACTTGGTGGCCTGCCTCAGAAAAGCCTGTGTGTCCCTTGGCCCTATCCCAAGTTCTGCTTTCCCAGCCCCTCAAGGATACCACCCTAAGGCAGATGAACAGCTGTTTCTCCCTCTTCCCCACTTCCCTGCCCCCTCCCCACCACCCAAGCCAACAGGAACTGGAGCCCAGAGATGCCCAGTGACTCACTCCAAGACACCCAGCTAGAATGATGGTTTCTTCCTGAGGCTTGTCTCCTACCACCTGCCTTGCTAACTATAGACCATAATGGGGCTTTACTGAACTTGCCAAAGTGCTGCCTTTAACAGTCACTCCCCTGCTCAAAAACCTTCTGTGGCTCCCCATTGCCCATGAGATGTGAAAAGTCCTCATTTCCTGCCCCCAGCTCTGTCCCCATTCCCTGCTCTCTGCAGACCCACTCTGGGGGCAGTTCTGTCTGCTCACGGGCTCCCTAGCTGCCCAGCTCTATTTCCACCACAAATAATCTTTGCCTACTGAAACTTTATTCAACCTTCAAGGAGCAGCATGAATTTGGCTTCCAGTTGGAACTTCTCCTTTGAGGTTTCTGTAGCTACCCCAGAGCTATCTCTATTTTCCTTGCCTTGTTTTTTACAGCTTGTGAGAGCCCATTTCTCAGGACCTAGAACTGAAGATATGTGCCCCATAGCAGTGCGGAGCCCACCAGGCATTCAGCAAACCCCTTAGTGACTAAGAGAGGGGTGAGGTTTTTAGGGGTTCAGAGTTGAGGTTCAGAGTTGGAGTGGGGAGGTGGCAGGGCAAGTCTAGGTTTGAAAGGTAGCATGAGAGCGCTGTGGAACACATACCCCACTAATATGAGCTCAATGTGTGCTGAATGTACCACATCCATACAGGCAGGCCCTCAACCATGGAGTGCCCCTGGTCAGGGAGTGTCTAAGGGGTACCATAGACCTGAGTCTAAAAGGAAGAGATGCCAGAAACACATATAAGTGAAACTATAAAACTCTTAGAAGAAAACATAGGTGAAAATCTTCATGACCTTGGATTAGGCAATGCTTTCTTAAGTATGAAATTAAAAGCACAGAAAAAAAAATAGGTAAGTTGGACTTCATCAAAATTTAAAACTTGGCCAGACACAGTGGCTCATGACTGTGAACCCAACAGTTTGGGAGGCTGAGGCAGGAGGATCACTTTAGCCCAGGAGTTCAAGACCAGCCTGGGCAATACTGCAAAACTCTGTCTCTACGAAAAATTTAAAAACAGGCCTGTGGTCCCAGCTACTCTGGAGGCTGAAGTGGGAAGATCGCTTGAGCCCAGGGGAGGGGTCGAGGCTGCAGTGAGCCATGATTGCACCACTGCACTCCAGCCTGGGTGACAGAGCAAGACCCTGTCTCAACAGAACAAACAACAGCTGGGCGCGGTGGCTCACGCCTGTAATCCCAGCACTTTGGGAGGCTGAGGCAGGCAGATCACAAGATCAAGAGATTGAGACCATCCTGGCCAACATGGTGAAACCCTGTCTCTACTAAAAATACAAAATTAGCTGGGTGTGGTGGTGTGCACCTCTAGTCCTAGCTACTTGGGAGGCTGAGGCAGGAGAATCACCTGAATCCAGGAGATGGAGGTCGTGGTGAGCCAGGATCACACTACTGTACTCCAGCCTGGTGACAGAGTAAGACTCTGTCTCAAAAAAAAAAAAAAAAAAGGATATGCATCAAAGGACACTATCCAGAGAGTGAATAAAAGGACAACCCACAGAATGGGAGAAAATATTTGTAAATCATTTATCTGATAAAGGACTAATATCCAGAATATATAAAGAATTCCTACAATCAACAACAACAACAACAACAAACCATGAAATCCAACTCCAAAAATGGGCAAAACACTTGAATAAACATTTCTTCAAAGAAGATATATAACTGGCCAATAAGGACATGAAGATGCTCAACATTACTAGGCATTAGGAAATGCAAATCAAAACCACAGTGAGATACCACTTCACATCCGTTAGAATGGCTATTCACAAACAAACAAAGCAACACAGAAAACAATAAATATTGGTGAGGATGTGAAGTTGAAATTCTTATGTATTGCTGGTGGGAATATAAAATGGTTCCATCACTGTGGAAAACAATTTGGTCATTCCTCAAAACGTCAACATAGAATTACCATGTGATCCAGGAATTCCACTCCTAGGTATATACCCAAAAGTACTGAAAACAGGGACTCTAACAGAGTATACCAATGTTCATGGCAGCACTATTCCACTAAAAGGTGGAAACAGGTCAAGTGTCCACAGTGAATGGATGTGGATAAACAAACTGTGGCATGTACATACAATGGAACATCAATCGGCCATAAGGAGGAATGAATTCTAACATATGTGAACCTTGAAAACATTATGCTCAGTGAAATCAACCAGACACAAAAGGGCAAATATTGTAGGGTTCCAATTACATGAAATATCCAGACTACGTATATTCAGAGACTGGAAGTAGAGTAGGATAGCGGTAACCAGGGGCTGCAGGGAGGGAGAGTTAATGTTTGATGATTGCTGAGTCTCTCAGATAATGAAAAAGCTCTGGAAATAGTGCTGATGGTTACACAATATTGCAAATGTACTTAATGTCATGGGGTGTACACTTAAAGACAGTTAAAACAGTAAATTTTATATTATGTATATTTCACCACATACACACCCATGTTGCCAACTTTGCAATCCTCCCTGGTCCTAAATGCTGACTTGGCCAAGTGAACGGGGAGGCTGGAAGTGGGGAAAGGAAACTCATGACCTCCCAGCCCCCAGCCCATCCGCCTCAGGGGCTGGGCTCAGCAGATTCCGATGACTACCAGGGGGCACACCTGGGAAGGGGGTGAGCTGAGGCCCAGGGCCGGTCAGGCTGACCAGGTGGGACTTAGCCCGCTGCAGAAGGCAGAAGGTGCCCCAGCAGGGGGGCACAGTACAGGGCGGGATTGGGACAGGAAGGACACCGCTCCCCGGGGGACCCAGCCCTCTTGCAGGCTGCCGGAGTGGACTGATCTGGCCATTTGTGGAGGCCCAAGGGCTCATCTCCAGTTCTCTGGGAAGCCCTAGGCCTCCTCCTCTTCTGGGGAGATGCACCCCCAGCCTCCACACCAGGTTCTTGGCCACTGGAGAATGATATAGCTGGGGCCCTGGGACCTGGACACCTCACCGTGAAGAAAAGCAGCCTGCTGGGCACACTGGGGGTCAGATGTGTCCCTGGCCACAGGGGATGTCAGGGTCAGCTCTGCTATGGCCAGGGCAGCTATCTTGTCCCAGCTCCCCTGTTCCTCCCATTTGGGGTCCCGAAAAGGGCAATCGTGAACCTGATGGAAGAATGGTGGGGTTCTGGACACAGCGACCCCGGAACAGGGCGTAGGGGAGGACCTTTTCCAGGACCACTCCAATCACATAATGTAGAGGCCACCTATACTTAGCCTGGCCCTAACCCCAAAGGGGTCAGCCCCACCAGAGTCCAGCCTATTGGTTCAGCCTGTTCCACCACAAAGGCCAGCTTCAGCCCAGATAACTGTTCTAGAAAGAGAAAGAGCAGGGACAGCCCAGAAAGCAGATCTCTGTCCCTGTTTGAAAGCCTGGAGTTAAGGGGACAGTGCCCCGCCCCCGCCCCGCCCCCCGCAACTTGGGTTGCAGCTGTGGCCTAGTGAACAGCCAGAGCCTCCTGGTGGTCGAGGGGAAATTGCGGGTCCCGGGAAAGGGAGCGGTGTGCTAGCAACAGGGAGCAAGCAGCTCTGCAGCCCTGAACCATCCCTCCCTTGGGTGACTCTTTTGGAAATCATTGTCCCCCAGACAGGAAGTTCCTGAGGTTCATCCTTGGGTCTCCAAGTCTTGGGTGCTCTGGAGACAGGATTTTAAATCCCCACTCCTAGTATTGGTATGTGTTGCATCAGGGTGGCTTGAGCTGGCCTGGTACACAGTGGGCACTCACGTTTGCTGCCTGTTTGAGACCAAGTGCCTCAGGAGGTCTTGGAGGGTGCGCTGGGGCCCCAAGTCCCTGACCTCTGATTCCAGAGGCCAAGTTTAGCTGGGGAAGAAAGGGCAGAGGCGGTTTCCCTGTGGACAGCTAGGCCCGGGTGTACAATTCAGTTTCTGTTTCCTGACCCCAAGGCTTCTCCCCAACTTCCCCATTGGGCTAGAGAAGGAAGAACACAGGGTGACATGGCCAGCTGGAGGTTACTGGCCCACAGATAGGGAGTCAGGGTACAGATGGGCAATTCCTGGAGCAGATTATGGTCAAAATAGTGGAAATCCCCAATCACAGGCCAAATGTTTAATTCTCAGAGCCATAGAATCCATAACTAATGTTTACTGGCTTTGACATGGGCAGTAGAAATTTCACACTTCATTCCTTAATCTGGCTCTAAATGCTTCTGGCTGGAGTGCCCACTCTCCAAACTGTGCTGGACAGCACCAGAAGCCCTCCTGTAGACGGACGAAGTGGTGATGGATGAAGTGGAATGGTGCTGGGGTTAGAGTAAGGAGAGATTATCACTGGGCTGGGCTGGGGCTGAGGTCAGGGTGATGGTCAGGTTGGAATTCTGGAAGCAAATTAAGGCTGGGATTGGGGTGGACATTGAGGTTGAGTGATGGGTGGGGGTAAGGGTGAAGGTTGGAGTTGGGTGCAGGTGATGGTTAATATACAGTGAAGGCTGGGTTGAGATGAGGATGATAGAGTCGGAGCTGTGGTTAGGTTTGTGATGATGGATGGTTGGGATTGGATGAGATGAGTAAATGGTTAGGGTTGGGGTGCAAGTGAGGTGAGGGTGAGGTATGGTTAGAATAGGGGCCGGGGCTGGGGCTGAGGTAGGGTCAGAGCAGGGTGATGGTCAGGACTGGGATTGGGATGCAGGTTGGAAGGATTTGGGGTGGTGGAAGGGTTTTAGTTGAGTCCAGCTTTGATTAGTGTCTTGGGCTTGGGTTGGTTTGGGGTCCGCCACTCGCACCCAGCTGGACCCCCCCACCCCTGCTCCTACCCCGCTCAGCCAGTTTCAGCCCAGCCCCGCTTCTAATGCTCCACTCACCCTCCGGGCCCAGGGACCAGGGACAGGGGTACCTGCTCCACAGGAGGAAGTGGCTGCGGGGGTGCTGGACCTGCGGAGAGGAGAACAGGAAGGACGGCCAAGAGCTCCTGGTGCAGCTGGCTCCCCAGGGCTCTGCTGGCTCAAGAGAGAGGGATCCCGTATCAGGGGCTGCTTCCTCTTTCCCAAAGCCTCAGCTCTACTGTCCAACCCGGAGGCTGGTCAGGGAGGCAGCTGCAGGCCTTGCGCAATGCCAAAACAGGAAAGACCTCCATAGGGGAAGGCCCTCGGCAAGGCCAGGGACTTAGGGACTCGAGCAAGCAGAAGTGGGACTGCTGCAACACTGGAGCCTTCCCAGGCAAAGTGAGAAATGGGGTGAGGGGCTCCCATTCACCAGCCAAATCCACACCCCACTCTCTCTGAGCCCCTTAGGGAGGCTGGGGGAGGTGGAAGGGGGCTTCCTGTACACAGCTCCTCCCTGACACCTGAGAAGGAGATGCGCCCAGCCTGGGGTGGGGATGCACTACACGATGCCTAGACCAAGGCAGTTATTCTCCAAGCCATTCAGGAGCCTCCCTGTACCACTGAGTACTCTTAAGAGCCCCCAAGAGGCAGTCCCTTGTTGTGGGGGACATAGGGCCCCAATGTCCAGGACACTCCTCAGGTTTTCTCTTCCCTCCCTCACTGTCCTGTACGTTTTTTGGTTTTTGGTTTCTTGTTGTTGGTTTTTTTTGTTTTGTTTGTTTTTGCTTTTGAGATGGAGTCTCAGTCTGTCGCCCAGGCTGGAATGCAGTGGCACAATCTCGGCTCACGGCAACCTCCACCTCCCGAGTTCAAGCGATCCTCTTCCCTCAGCCTCCCGAGTAACTGGGATTACAGGCATGCACCACCACATCCGGCTAATTTTTGTATTTTTGGTAGAGACGGGGTTTCAGCATGTTGTCCAGGTTGGTCTTGAACTCCTGACCCCAAGTAATCTGCCTGCCTCGGCCTCCCAAAGTTCTGGGATTACAGAGGTGAGTCACTGCACCCGGCCACTGTCCTATACCTTCACCCCCACCTTGGGACAGGAAAGGAAAGCCCCCACCACAGCTAGTTACTGTTACATTACTGCAGCCCATCTTATTGAGGGCCTAGTTTGTGCAGGCACTTGACATGTGAAGCAGATGTTAATTGCTCCAAGCAATCCCAGATACAAGCAACAAGACCTTGTTTTTTTTTTGAGACAGTGTTTTGCTCTGTCGCCCAGGCTGGGGTGTCCTGGTGCAATCTTGGCTCACTTTGGCTCACTGCAGCTTCGAAATTCTAGGCTTAAGCAATCCTCCTGCCTCAGCCTCCTAAGAAGCCGGGACTACAGGCGCTTGCCACTATGCACGGCTAATTTTTTTAATTATTTTGTAGAGTCTCCCTATGTTCCCAGGCCGGTCTCAAACACCTGGGCTCAAGTGATTCTCCCACCTCGACCTCCCAAAGTGCTGGAACTACAGGCGTAAGCCACCACTCCTGGCCATTTTTTTTTTTTTTAATTTCACAACTCAAACTTAATTCAACTCAGTCCCTGCCTACCTGTACTGGTGGGGAGCTGGCCACAGCAAATTAGGCCCCTGTACCCTGAGGGCAAGGCCACATGTGCAGATATAAAAGGATGTGAAACCCTAAATCAGGGTGGCTCCAGAATCTCAGGCCATGGTGCCCCAAAGCAGATGTCTGGTGACATGCTACCCTGAAATGCTCAGGCTACAGAGATATTAGGTCTCTATCACTCTGTTCCTCTTTATAGCCCCTGCATCCACTCCTATGCTTGGGCCATTTCCTCTTTTGGCCAAAACACAAAGGGTTCATCCCATTACTTCCTCCCTCAACAGCTGGTCCAGAGACACCCAGCTCTAGGCCTATGGGGTTGTGACACATGGGTACCAATTCTTCAGTCCACTGGGACTATATACATCCACCCCTTGGCTTCATGGTGGGAAAGCATCCCTTGACTTTGACCTTAGTCATATGACTTGCTCTGGCCAATGGATGTGCATGGACATGACACAAGCTAAGTCTTGAAACGTACTTAAGCAGTTTGCCTTCCCCCCTGAATTTCTGTCATTGCCATGCAAGGGGCAGGCTCCAACTAACCTGCTGGTCCAAAGAGGATGACGAACACATGCAGATGACCTGAATCAAACCCATGGATTGAAACAAAACTCAGCTGAGCCCAGCCTACATCCGCCAGACCAGTCAAACTGTGGATGCGTGAATTTATTGCTGGATGCTGCTGAGAATTTTGTGGCTACATTAGCAAAATGATACAAGGCCTAAGTCCCAGAACAACACGCCCAGAACTTGCTTACCTTTCCTTAGGGTGAGGAGAGCAAAGACTTGTCTACCTTGATTAGTCAGGGAGCATTGCTTCCTGTCATTTCCTTGAGTATACAGCAGCCTAGGTAAATAAATAAAAATAACTAGGTAGGCTGGGCATGGTGGCTCACGCCTGTAATCTCAGCACTTTGGGAGGCCGAGGTGGGCAGATCACTTGAGGCCAGGAGTTCAAGACCAGCCTGGTCAACATGGCGAAACCCCGTCTCTACTAAAAGTACAAAAATTAGCTGGGCCTGGTGGCAGGCGCCTATAATCTCAGCTACTCAAGAGGCTGAGGCACAAGAATTGATTGAACGCGGGAGGTGGAGATTGCAGTGAGCCAAGATCACACTACTGCACTCCAGCCTGGATGACAGAGTGAGACTCTGCCTCAAAATATTTAAAAAAATGTAATTTCTCAACAGGTCACACTGTTATATATTCATCTAATAATAATTATTCTTTTTCTTTTTTTTTTTTTTTTTGGAGACAGGATCTCACTGTCACCTAGGCTGGAGTGCAATGGCACAATCTTGGCTCACTGCAACTTTGATCTCCTAGGCTCAAGTGATCCTCCTGCCTCAGCCTCCCAAGTTGCTGGGACTACAGGTGAGTACCACCAGACGCAGCCAATTTTTGTATTTTTTTGTAGAGATGGGGCTTCACCATGTTGCCCAGGCTGGTCTCACACTCCTGAGAGTTCTCAGTCAAGTGATCCACCCACCTTGGCCTCCCAAAGTGCTGGGATTACAGGTATGAGCCACCATACCCGGTGAATTATTCTCATTCCAGATAGGAAAACCGAGGCATAGGGAGGTTAGAGAATTTGCCAAAAGCAAAACTTTTTGGTTGAAATAAAATTAGTTTTGCTACGAGTACAGAAAACACCAAATAACAGTGTTTTAAATAAAATAGAAGTGTTTCACCCTCTCCCTCAAGTAAGTGTTGGCATCCCAGATGATATGGCAACTCTACAGTCATGAAACTAGATCCCTTTTTATTTTTTGGCTCGATCATTGTCAGTGGGCTGCTTCCAGTCATTGTCCAAAGTGGCTGCTTGTGCTCCAGCCACTGTATCTGCATTCAGGAAAGCAGGATGGAGGAAGGGACAAAGTAGGCCATGCTCTCTACTTCAAGATAACTCCTTAAATTGCTGATGTGGTGGGTCACTCCTGCAATCCCAGCCACTCAGGAGGCTGAAGCAGGAGGTTCACTTGAACCCAGGAGCTCGAGGCTGCAGTGAACTATAATTGTGTCACTGCATTCCAGCCTGAGTGACAGAGTGAGATCTTGTCTCTTAACAACAACAAAAAAGGTAATTCTTTAAATTGCACACTTCATTGCTGCTTATATTCCACTAGAAGCTAGAAGTTAGTCACATGGTCTCATGTCCTTATTCTAACAGGTGATGTGCCCAAGTAAATCCTGGGGGCCCAGTGCTAAGAAGTAGGGGGAGATGAAGCCCTACCCTCCTGTGGAGCAACCAGGACCTTAATTCGGTCATTCATTCCTTGGACCTACCCAGATTCCAGCCTCAGGCCCCTGCCCACCTCCTTGTCAGTATCTCTGCAGAGCCTCCTGCCTCCCCCAGAGGGTGCCAGAGCCCTCTGCTTCCTCAGCCTTCAGCCCCACTTGTTCCGTCTCAGGTGGGGACAGCTCAGTCTATAGAGGCCCAAGGGAGATCTTTGAGACCCATACTGTAGTCAGCTTGGGGCGGATGGGAGTCATGTAGCTCAGTGGCTAAAAGCCTAGGCCCTGCATAGAGCTGGGTTCAAATCCAGGCATATCCGTCACCTGCTGTATGATCCCAGGAGTCACTCAATGACTCAGAAGCTGGAGTCCTCTGGAAAGCTTGTATGAAGAGTTCCCAGGGCCTGGAACATCAAAAGAGCTCTAAGAATGTTGGCTCTGCTGTTGCTTCTCTTATTGGGTATCTGAAGGCCGTACTCTCCTCTCTCCTCCACCCGAGGTGACCTCTACTCTCATAGCCACACCCTGGACCCTCACTCATTCAGTCACCTCATCCAGTCTGTCATCTATCCCTCTGGCTCTCCTCTCCTGTTCATGCATCTTGTACTCACCCACTTCCGTCCCTGAGTGTTTCAAGGCTCTGGGGTTTTCAGAGACACCGAAGGGACCTCCCTCCCCAACACAACCACAAGGTCTAGGTGGAATGACCCACTAAGGGACCTGCTCTGAAGCCAGAGACTTCCAGGGAAAGTCAACAAGCCCAAGGATGCCTGTTACAAGAAAGTTAAAAGACCCAAGTACATGTCCTCCATTTTTACTCCCTGCGCAGGGTCTGGGCATACAGTGTGAACACATGCAGGCCCCAAGGGACACCATCTGTACAGAGTCAGATGGAGTTAAGAACATTTAGCTGACCGGGCGCGGTGGCTCACACCTGTAATCCCAGCACTCTGGGAGGCCGAGGCGGTCAGATCACGAGGTCAGGAGATCGAGACCATCCTGGCTAACACGGTGAAATCCCGTCTCTACTAAAAATATAAAAAATTAGCCGGGCGTCGTGGCAGGCACCTGTAGTCCCAGCTACTCAGGAGGCTGAGGCAGGAGAATGGCGTGAACCCGGGAGGCGGAGCTTGCAGTGAGCCGAGATCACGCCACTGCACTCCAGCCTGGGCCACAGAGAGAGACTCCATCTCAAAAAAAAGAAAGAAAGAAAGAAAGAAAGAAAGGAAAAAAAAAACCATTTAGTCCGGGCACGGAACCTTATGCCTGTAATCCCAGCACTTTGGGAGGCTGAGGTGGGTGGATAACCTGACGTCAGAAGTTTGAGACCAGCCTGGCCAACATGGTGAAACCCCATCTCTACTAAAAATACAAAAATTAGCCAGGCGTGATGGCAGGTGCCTGTAATCCCAGCTACTCAGGAGGCTGAGGCAGGAAAATCACTTGAACCCAGGAGGTGGCGGTCGCAGTGAGCCAAGATTGTGCCAGTGCACTCCAGCCTGGGTGACAGAGCAAGACTCCATCTAAACACACACACACACACATTTAAACCACCACACCAACATCTGGTTCAAGATGGTGGACTGAGAACTTGTCTCTGCCATTCCTGGCCCATCCAATACCACTGAGAGCACAGTAAGTAAAGGGAAAAGGAGATAGAAGGGCTGGGAATAGGATGGCTGGGGGATGGGAAGTATCCACTGCACAGGGATTTTGATTTACTTCTAGAAGATAGAAAGACGGAGGATCACGTTCAGAAACAGATGCGGGTAAAGGAAACCAGAGCCAAAGCACGTTGAGAGAAAGCTGCCCCAGAGGCCGGAGCAGGAGTGGATTCTCTACAGGGACTCAACACACCCCAAAGGGTTGGCAGCTGGCACACGTACCTCTCCACTCCCACATGTAACACTGCAGGGCAGAGGAAATACCCTACGTGAGTTCCAGCATCAATCAACCTGCCCTTTGTTCATAAAGATGAATTGGTTACCAGTTATTACCAGACAGGTGAGGAAGACCAACACAAAGAGAAAGATCCAGAAACAAACAAGCCAGGCACATTGGCTCACGCCTGTAATCCCAGCACTCTGGGAGGCCAAGGCGGGTGGATCACCTGAGGTCAGGAGTTCAAGACCAGCCTTGCCAACATGGTGAAACCCTGTCTTTACTAAAAATACAAAAATTAGCTAGGTGTGGTGGGATCCTCCTGCTTCAGCCTCCCGAGTAGCTGGGAGGCTGAAGTAGGAGGTTCACTTGAACCCAGGAGCTCGAGGCTGCATTAAACTATAATTGTGTCACTGCATTCCAGCCTGAGTGACATAGCGAGATCTTGTCTCTTAACAACAACAAAAAAGGTAATTCTTTAAATTGCTCACTTCATTGCTGCTTATATTCCACTGGCTAGAGGTTAGTCACATGGTCTCACGTCTTTATTCTAACAGGTGATGTGCCCGAGTAAATCCTGGGGCCCCAGCGCTAAGAAGTAGGGGGAGAAGAAGCCCTGCCCTCTTGCTTGAACCCTAAAGGTGGAGGTTGCGGAAAGCTGAGATCACGCCACTGCACTCCAGCCTGGGTGACAGAGTGAGACTCCATCTCAAAAAATAAAAATAAATAAATAAAAACCAACAGCAAAGAGCTATTGCACCCTTACTGTGGGCCTGGCAGTATTATGACAACTTTCTTTTTTTCTTTTTTTTTGGAGATGGAGTCTTTCTCTGTCACCCAGGCTGGAGTGCAGTGGCTCAATCTCAGCTCACTGCAACCTCCACCTCCTGGGTTCAAGCGATTCTCCTGCTTCAGACTCCGGAGTACCTGGGATTATAGGCACATCCCACCACACCTGGCTAATTTTTGTATTTTTAGTAGAGACGGGGTTACACATGGTTTCACCATGTTGGCCAGGCTAGTATCAAACTCCTGACCTCAGATGATCCACCCGCCTCAGCCTCCCAAAGTGCCGGGATTACAGGCATGAGCCACCACACCCATCCAGTGTTCTGACAATTTTATACTTATTAACTCACTTAGCAACCCTCTGAGCTAGGTGCTATTGTTATCTCCACTTACAGGAAACTGAGTCACAGAATGGACAGTAAAATAACCTTGACCGAGGTTTACATGGCTGGTAAGTGGCAGAGAAATGAAACTTGAACCCAGGCAACCTGTTTCCTGAGTTGGGCTCTGAACTACTCAGCCATACTGCCTATTTATTTATTTATTTACTTATTTATTGAGACAGGGTCAGCCGGGCATGGTGGCTCACACCTGTAATCCCACCACTTTGGGAGGCTGAGGGGAGCAGATCACTTGAGGCCAGGAGTTCGAGACCAGCCTGGACAACAAGGAGACAGGGTCTCACTCTGTCACCGAGGCTGGAGTGCAATGGTGCAATCATGGTTCACTGCAGCTTTGACCTCCCAGGCTCAAGCGATCCTCCCATCTCAGCCTCCCAAGTAGCTGGGACCATAGGCACCCACTATCATGCCCAGCTAATCAAAAAAAAATTTTTATAGAGATAGGGCTCTCACTATATTGCCTAGACTGGTCTCTAACTCCTGGGCTTAAGCAATCCACCCACCTTGGCCTCCCAAAGTACTAGAATTACAGGTGTGAGCCACCGTGCCTGGCCAATACTCCCTCTTTAATAAACTAAACCAAAAGTGAACAAACCAATCCCGGAGGGAAGAGATAATTCAAGGAATACAAGAAAACTTATGAAAAGAAAGATTCTAGTGCCAATATATTCATAAAACAAAAAAAGCAGCTATGAAAAGAAAGCAAAAAATAATTCTTGGAAATTTAAAATAGAACTGCTGAAATAAAAAGAAATTCAATAGAAAAGAGTGTGAACATCTGTGGTTTTGGTTTCCAAAATTAGTTCACTCTTCTTTTGGTAAAAATACCCTGATTTTCCTCCTGTATTCTCAAGCCCTGTGGGTTGGTGGGATTGACACCTCTTCCATTTACTGCACAAGAGAAGCATGTTGCTGCTCACAGTTCATTATAAGGAGCCAGCAGGTAAAGACAACACTGAGGGCAGACAAAAGATATATACTAACCCTGGGTCCTTGTGGACATCACTGAGTCCCTGGATCAAGCCTTACCTAAAGCTAAAGGGATGAGTGCTTCTCATTGTTAATAGCCGCTGATCAAATTCCACAGAAGGACTCCAATTATCCTTGCCTCAGTTGCGTGTCCAGCCTCGGATGAGCTACCATCAAGGGAAACTGCCAGACCTTGGTGACAAGCCCACCCACTGAAAATGGGGAAAAAACCCAAGTCACATCATTGAACTGAAAAAGCTGCAGTTCCCCAAAAGACAGGAGAGAAGGAATGCTGGATAAACACAACAACTACTTCATCTCAGTGCACCTGCAAAGAATCCAGGCACAGGAAGGTGGACACAGCAAGTAGTCTTTCTGGCTGACATAACAGAGACAACATCTGTTTCTTCTCTCAGAAAGAAATAAGAAAGGCAATTGGAGAACCAGAAACAACAAAATCTATTCCAGGACCAAATAGAAAGAAAACACATCTGAGGCATGATTTTGAACAATTAGTGGAGTGTAAGAAAAGAGAATCCATTTGACCTTGACATCTGAAACAGCAAATATTCTCCATCAAGCCACTTTAGGGTAGAGGAAATGATACTATATTTCCTTCTCAAAGGAGCTATCTGGTTACTTGGTTCTGCAGTAAATAACATTTATACAATCATAACATTCGTTGGTTTTCAATTTTCAGAATCAACCTGAAGATAAAGCATGGAAGATTTCATTATAATTACCGAACAGCATGTAAATGTTACAAACTTTGACCATAAAAATGTAAAAAAGAGGCCAGGCACAGTGGCTCACGTCTGTAATCCCAACACTTTCGGAGGCCGAGCTGGGTGGATCACAAGGTCAGGAGTTTGAGACCAGCTTGACCAACATATTGAAACCCCATCTCTACTAAAAATACAAAAATTAGCTAGGCATGGTGGCATGCACCTGTAGTCCCAGCTACACAGCAGGCTGAGGCAGGAGAATCACTTGAACCCAGGAGGCGGAGTTTGTGGTGAGCCAAGATCACGCCACTGCACTCCAGTCTGGTCAACAGAGCAAGACTCCGTCTCAAAAAAAAAAAAAAAAAGAAAAGAAAACGAGGCCGGGCGCGGTGGCTCACGCTTGTAATCCCAGCACTTTGGGAGGCCGAGGCGGGCGGATCACGAGGTCAGGAGATCGAGACCACAGTGAAACCCCGTCTCTACTAAAAATACAAAAAATTAGCCGGGCGTGGTGGCGGGCGCCTGTAGTCCCAGCTACTCGGAGAGGCTGAGGCAGGAGAATGGCGTGAACCCGGGATGCGGAGCTTGCAGTGAGCCGAGATCGCGCCACTGCACTCCAGCCTGGGCGACAGAGCGAGACTCTGTCTCAAAAAAAAAAAAAAAAAAAAGAAAACAGCAGAAATTAGAGGGAGATGGCAGGTGACCTGGGGCTGGGGGAGGCACGATTTTTCTTACATAGTGATAGGGCTCAAGAAATTCTTTCTAAAATTGATGTATGAGGAACGAAATTTTAAATATAGATTGTTTAGAACTATAAGTAGCACCAACATAGGACTCCAGTAATCACACAGCAAACAAAATTGAGAAAACAGACATGGGGGGGAGATGAGAAAGTGTGATTTCCATTCCCAGCTTTAATGATGAGGTGTCAGTAGATGCTCTCTTGAGTTACTAAATTGAGAAACAAAGATAAAGTATATTGTTTAGAGGTGTGATGTTCAAACTCCAGAAAGGGCTGGGCGCAGTGGCTCGTGCCTGTAATCCCGGCACTTTGGGAGGCCGAGGTGGGCAGATCACTTAAGCCCAGGAGTTTGAGACCAGCCTAGGCAACATGATGAAGCCCCATCTCTACTAAAAAAAAAATACAAAAAATTAGCAAAGCGTGGTGGTGCACACCTGTAGTCCCATTTGCTCAGGATCTCACTACTGTACTCCAGCCTGGGTAATGAGAGTGAGACCTTCTCTCTCAAAAAAACAAAAAAAAAACAACAAAAAAAAAACAACAAGAAGAAAACTCCAGAATATATAAAAATGAAAAGAGGATGGAAGAGTGGAACTGCAGGGTAGACAATTTTGCATTTTGTTTCATCTCTGTGTATATGTTGACCTTTTTTTTAACCTACATGTACTATGTCATATCCGCAGCCCCCAACCATCCACAAGGCTCCAACTGCTGTGTTTATATGGAGGGTTGAGCAATCATTCCTGCCTCCTGCCAGTTCGTCTTCCTGTACTGTAGAGGCTAGAAAACTAAATTTATATCATCCAGATTCCCTTCCAGCTACCTTAATGCTACCACCTCATTCAGCCATCATTGATTCTCCACTTCACCAAACTGGTCAATAATTGTCTCTTTTAAAAACTTTAGAATTGGGACTAAGAGACACTACAGCTGACCCTTAAACAACATGGGTTTGAACTGTGCTAGTCCACTTATACACAGATTTTTTTAAAAATAAACATATTGAAAAAAATTTTGGAGAGATGTGACAATTTGAAAAAACTCGCAAACCACGTAGCTAGAAATATCAAAAAAAAAACTGAAACAAAGTTAGGTAGGTCATGAATGCATAAATATATATGTTAATTGGCTGTTTATATTATTAGTAAGGCTTCCAGTCAACAGAAGGCTATTAGTAATTAAGTTTTTGAGTCAAAAGTTATACACAGATTTTTGATGAGGAGGAGGATTAGTGCCCCCCAACCCCCATGTTGTTCAAGGGTTAGCTATATTTGAAATCTGCTGGTAGCTGGAATCGGGCAACTAAATTCACGAGATGTGGAACGGTCGTATACATGGAGAATAAATAAATAAATAAATAAGTATTTGTTGGCCTGGCGCAGTGGCTCATACCTGTAATCCCAACACTTTGGGAGGCCAAGGCAGGCAGATGACTTGAGGTCAGGAGTTCAAGACCAGCCTGGCCAACATGGTGAAATACCGTCTCTACTAAAAATACAAAAATCAGCTGGGCGTGGTGGTGTGCACCTGTAATCCCAGCTGCCTGGGAGGCTGAGGGATGAGAATTGCTTGAACCTGGGAGTCAGAGGTTGCAGTGAGCCAAGATTGCACCACTGCACTCCAGCCTGGGCGAAAGAGTGGGACTCTGTCTCAACAACAACAACAACAACAAAGCAATTGTTAAGAGAATAAAAAGACAAGCCACAGACTGGGAGAAATATATTTGCAAAACAAATATCTGATGACCCAAAATACACAAAGAACTCTCAAAACCCAACACTAAGAAATCAAACAACCCCATTAAAAATGGGCAAAAGGGCCAGGCATGGTGGCGGTGGCTCACATCTGTAATGCCGGCACTTTGGGAGGCCGAGCAGGGCAGATCACCTTAGGTCAGGAGTTCTCGACTAGCCTGGCCAACATAATGAAACTGTCTCTACTAAAAATACAAAAATTAGCCGAGAGTGGTGACGTGCATCTGTGGTCCCAGCTACTTGGGTGTCTGAGGCAGGAAAATAGCTTGAACCCGGGAGGTAGAGGTTGCGACGAGCTAAGATTGTGCCACTGCACTCCAGCCTGGGCAACACAGTGAGACTCCATCTCAAAAAAAAAAAAGGGGGGCAAAAGATGTGAACAGACACCTCATCAAAGAAGATATACAGATGGAAGATAAGCATATGAAAATGTGCTTAACCTGATGTCATTAAGGAATTACAAATTGAAGCAACAAGATACCACTAAACCCCTATTATAATGGCCAAAATCCAGAATGCTGAAAACACCAAATGCTGGCGAGGATGTGGAGTGACAGGACTCTCATTCGTTGCTGGTGGAAATGTAAAATGGTATGGCCATTTTTAAGACAGTTTGGCAGTTTCTTACAAAACTAAACATAGTCTTACCATACAATCTAACAATTACACTCCTACATAGTTACCCAATTGAGTTGAAAACTTACATCCAGGGCTGAGCACAGTGGCTCACACCTGTAATCCCATCACTTTGGGAGGCCAAAGAGGAAGGATTGCTTGAGGCCAGGAGTTCTTTCTTTTTATTTATTTATTTATTTATTTATTTTCTTTTGAGACAGAGTTTCGCTCTGTCACCTAGGCTGGAGTGCAGTGGAGTGATCTCATCTCACTGCAACCTCTGCCTCCCGGCTTCAAGTGATTCTCCTGTCTCAGCCTCTGAGTAGCTGCTGGGATTACAGGTGCACACCACCATGCCCAGCTAATTTTTATATTTTTAGTACAGACAGGGTTTCACCATGTCAGCTAGACTGGTCTTGAACTCCTGACCTCAAGTGACCTGCCTGCCTCGGCCTCCCAAAGTGCTGAGATTACGGGCATGAGCTGCTGTGCTCAGCCAAGGCCAGGAGTTCTAGACCAGTCCTGGCAACACAGTGATACTCTGTCTCTACAAAAAAAATTTTTTTTAATTAGTCACATGTGGTGGCACACACTTGTAGTGTCAGCTACTGGGGAGGCTGAGGCTGAGGATCACTTGAGCCCCAGGAGTTTGAGGTTTCAGTGAGCCACGATTATGCCTCTGCACTCCACGGTGGGCAATAGAGCAAGAGAAAGAAAGAGAGAGAGAGAGGAAGGAAGGAAAGAAGGAAGGAAGGAAGGAGAAAAGAAAAGAAAAGAAAAGAGAAAAGAAAAGAAAGAAGGAAGGAGGGAAGGAGGGAAGGGGCAGTGGCTCACGCCTGTAATCCCAGCACCATGGGAGAAGGCTGAGCAGGGAGTATCTCTTGAGCCCAGGATTTCGAGGCTGTAGTGTGCTACGATGGTGCCCACTGCACTCCAGTCTGGGTGACAGAGTGAGACCTTGTCTCTAAAATAAATAAATAAAAATAAAATAAAATTTTAAAAGGCAATCTGCAGCAAGAGAAGATGAAGTTAGCAGGTGTCACCCAGTCTGGGTGACAGAGCGAAACTCTGTCTCAAAAGAAAATAAATAAATAAATAAATAGAAAGAAAGAACTCCTGGCCTCAAGCAATCCTTCCTCTTTGGCCTCCCAAAGTGATAGGATTACAGGTGTGAGCCACTGTGCTCAGCCCTGGATGTAAGTTTTCAACTCAATTGGGTAACTATGTAGGAGTGTAATTGTTAGATTGTATGGTAAGACTGTGTTTAGTTTTGTAAGGGAGGAAGGAAGGAAGGAAGAAAGAGAAAGAAAGAAAGAAAAAAGGAAAAGAAAAGAAAGAGAAACCTTACATCCATACAAAACCCTGCGCAAGAATGTTTGTAGCTGCTTTATTCATAATTGCCAAAAACTGGAAGCAACCAAGAAGCTCTCCAATGGGTGAAAGGATAAACAAACTGTGGTATATCTATGCAATAGAGTATCATTAAGTAATAAAAAGAAGACTTAGCAAACCACAAAAAGTAATATGCATACTAAATATGCATTTAGTAATATTAATATGCATTAAACAATAAAAAAAGATGTGTCAAGCCACAAAAAGTAATATCCATATTACTAAATGAAAGAAGCCAGTCTGAAAAGGCTGCGTGCTGTATGATTTCAACTATCTGACATTCTGGAAAAGGCAAAACTACAGACAGTAAAAAGATCAATGGTTGCCAGGGGTTCTGGGGACAGGAAAGGACGAATAGGTGGAGCACGGGAATTTTAGGTCAGTGATACTATTCTATATGATACTGTAATGGTGGAGCCATGATATGCTTTTGTCAAAACCCATAGAAAGTACAACACAAAGAGTGACTCTTAATGTAAACGATATGCTTTAGTCAACAATGTATCGTTATTAGTTCATTAATTGTAACAATGTACCACACTAATCCAAGATGTTAATAATGGGGAAGCTGCGTGTGAGGGAGAGGATACATGGGAACTCTGTACTACAGCTCAATAATTTTGTAAATCTAAAACTTTTTTTAAAATAAAGTCTCTTAGAAAACAATAAAAATAAATAATAAAATAAAAAGTCAAAATTTTTTTTTTTTTTTGAGAGGGAATCTTGCTCTGTCACCCAGGCTGGAGTGCAGTGGCACAATCTCTGCTCACTGCAACCTCTGCCTCCTTAGTTCAAGCAATTCTCCTGCCTCTGCCTCCCGGGTTCAATCAATTCTCCCACCTCAGCCTCCCAAGTAGCTGGGACTACAGGCATGTGCCACCACACCTGGCTAATGTTTGTATTTTTAGTAGAGATGGAGTTTTGCCATGTTGGCCAGGCTGGTCTAGAACTCCTGACCTCAGGTGATCCGCCTGCCTCAGCCTCTCAAAGTGCTGGGATTACAGGGTTGAGCCACCATGCCTGGTCTAAAATGTCCATTTTTAAAAGGCAGTCTGGCTGGGGCAGTGGCTCACGCCTGTAATCCCAGCACCATGAGAGAAGGCTGAGCAGGGAGTATCTCTTGAGCCCAGGATTTCGAGGCTGTAGTGTGCTACGATGGTGCCCACTGCACTCCAGTCTGGGTGACAGAGTGAGACCTTGTCTCTAAAATAAATAAATAAAAATAAAATAAAATTTTAAAAGGCAATCTGCAGCAAGAGAAGATGAAGTTAGCAGGTGTACAGAAAGCAGGACAGAGGAGAGTCCATGAACAACAGGGAGAGGAAAGTGGTCATGGTGGCAGCTCTAGGCTCCTGGCATATGTTCAATTCCCTGTTCCCAGCCCTCAGGAAGCCCAGATGTCCCCACCCGCCCCTACATACAAACCCTGGATCCTTGACATCAACTTCTCCTTTCCTTCATGTGCTCTAATGAGTTTTTGTTACTTGTGGAACATTTAACTAACATCATTAACCAAGTGGACCTGTCTCAGAGTGGTGTTATGAGAAGACAGCAACCAAAAGACAGCTGTGGCCAAGCACAGTGGCTCATGCCTGTAATCCTAGCACTTTGGGAGGCTGAGATGGGTGGATCACCTGAGGTCAGGATTTCGAGACCAGCATGGCCAACATGGCAAAACCCCCCTCCACTAAAAATATAAAAATTAGCTGGGTGTGGTGGCGAGCGCCTATAATCCCAGCTACTTGGGAGGTTGAGGCAGGAGAATCGCTTGAATCCAGGGGGCAGAGGTGGCAGTGAGCCAGGATCATGGCACTTCACTCCAGCCTGGGTGCAAGAGCAAAACTCTGTCTCAAAAAAAAAAAAAAAAAAAAGCTGCAACAAATTTCAAGTTCTGTGTGCTTTCTTTTTTTTCTATTTAATTAATTTATTTTAGAGTCAGCACCTCCCTATGTCACCCAGGCTGGAGTGCAGTGGCAAAGTCACAGCTCACTGTAGCCTCAACCTCCTGGGCTCAGGCGATCCTTCCACCTCAGCCTCCTTCCTAGCTGGGACTACAGGTGTGTGCCACCACATCTGGCTTGTGTGTTTTCTTTTTTTTTTTTTTTTTGAGATGGAGTCTCGCTCTGCCACCCAGGCCGGAGTGCAGTGGCACGATCTTGGCTCACTGCAACCTCCGCCTCCTGGGCTCAAGCAATTCTCCTGCCTCAGCCTCCTGAGTAGCTGGGAATACAGGCGCACACCACCATGCCCAGCTAATTGTTGTATTTTTAGTAGAGACAGGGTTTCACCATGTTGGCCAGGATGGTCTCGACCTCGTGACCTTGTGATCCACCTGACTGGGAATCCCAAAGTGCTGGGATTACAGGCGTGAGCCACCGCACCCTGCCTGGCTTGTGTGTTTTCTTACATACTGTCAAAAGGATACTCATAGTAAATGGCAACACATTCTCAAGCCCCTTCCTTTTCTTATCCTATCCGCTTTACCACACACCATAGCTGCTCTTACCATTTTCTCCTTAAAAACTCAAAAAACCTTCCCCCAACCTATCTATCCACTTCTTGTCCTCCCCTCAAACCCGCTCCATTTTGATTCTGCATCATAAAAACCAAGCAGAGTTCTGGGGAGGCAGAAGCCTCCTTGTATGATATTGGAAGTGGGTGGATGAAATTGAGCAGACAAAGCCAGAATCCTCTTTTGTGGAAAGATGGGGGCAGTGGGCAGAGGGGAGCAGGCTCATGTCTTCCCCTCTCTTCCCTTCCCTTCTCTTTCACACCACACGCTCCGCCTGGGTGAGCTCATCGTCCTCGTGTCTTTAATTTCCACCTCCAGGAGATCGACTGCCAAATTTCTACCCGCAATCCCAAACTCCACTCTGAGCTCCAGACCCATCTACTAATTGCCTAGTCAACATTTTCCCTGTGGAGTCGAATCAGATAGGATTATATTCTGCTGTGACTAACAGAGACTGAAAATTCAGAGTCCTAAACAAAAGACTTTCTTTTTCTTGTGCTGCAAAGTCTGGAAGTACACAGCCCTAGGCTGGAATAGGGATACTGCTGGGGTGCTCCGCCTCCTTGCAGGCTGCTCCTCTGCTATCACCAGGGTTGTCCCTCAACCACACTGTCCAAAGTGGTGACTGAAGGACCAGTCCTCCCACTGACATTCCAGGCAACAGAATGGAGAAGAACAGGCTGAGGAAGGAGGAACCACAGGCACCCTCCAGCTGTTTCAAGGAAGGTTCCTGGAAGATGCTACATAACAATTCTGTTTATATCTCATTAGCCAGGCTTAGTCACGTGGCAACACCTAGAAGCAAGAAAGCCTGGGAAATATACTGTTTCTGCTGGGTTACCTTATGCATGACTAAAAAGAGAGCGCTCTGTTCTTAGGAAAATGAGAATAGACTGGGTTGGGGGAGGACAACCAGCATTGGCTACACTGCAGCCCCACAACCTCCTCATGCTTGATGTGGCTGAAATAAAAAGAGCATCTCCCCTCAACATTTCCTTTCCCTTAGTCTTGTTCCTTTTCTGTACCCCATACCCTAGCAGAGGGGCAATTCTGTGGGGTGGGCTCACTGGCAAGGGGAGGTCTCACCCAAGCTCAGTCAAGGGTGAGCAGAGAGAATTGTACAAGGAAGCTAAATTTCCAGGGGTCTGGAGGAAACACTGAAAACCCCAAACAAGATGTCCAGGTGGAGCAAATGCAGCTGAGAGTTCTTGTCCAAGGGGACAGAATGCCAGCAGAGTAGGACACAAGGGCAGGTCTCTACTGAAAGCACCAGGGGCAAAGTCACCCAGCCCTTCATCCGGCTGGCCACCAAGCACATCAGCTCCACTCTGCCTCCTGCCCGTGCCACCCTTTGCACTTTTGTCTGTACCATCTCCTCCACCAGGAGTGCCCTTCCCGCTCCTCCATGTGGTATACTGTCAGCCACCCCTCAGGCTCAGATCCAGAGCCACCTCCTCCAAGAAGTCTCCACCTATCTGCTGGGAACCCTCACATCACACTGGGAGAAGCCAAAAATGGGGGGGTCAGTACAGAGGTGTGGGAGGTAGGTCCAATCCTGGCTGGACCTGGCTTTGGGCATCATTTGGGACAGGGTATTGGGGAGGTTCAGCAGGAAGGTGGGACCCCAAGGCTTTCTTTTTATGAAGGAGGAGGCACCAGCTGTTGACAGAGCAGCAACAGCAGGGAGCCACCAAGGCTGAGCCTTGAACCCTGAGCCACCAGGCTCCTGCAGGCAACTGGGAGCAGCTCAGCCTCTCACACTCCCATTTCCAGGGAGGAAGATGATGCAGCCTGAGGCAGTTGGCCACAGGGAGGAAGTTCAGCTGGGCGGGGCAGGCAGAGGAATTCCTGGAAGGAAGCTCACCCCTCAGCACTGGGGTAGAGGGACACTAGAGACAGGGTGGCCCAGGAGCTGCCCACCTCCTATCCCTATGAATAAGCAGGTGGGCCTGGGTGACCAGCTGGGAGCCACCCCTGGGTGCTCAGGTACCATGCTTCTGGCCCAGCCTCCTGAGCTGTGGCACAGGCAAGAGCACGGGCCCACGGGGTCTGCATGGGACAGTGACCTGTTCTCACTAAGCTTCAGCTTTCTCATCTGTAGAAAGAGGGTGAAGAGTCCTTCCCCACTGTGGTTGTGGTGAGGGTAACTGAAGTGTCAGGGTAGGGGACCCAGCGGGGCACCAGCACACTTGAGGTTCAGTCAACAAGGCCCACTGGTGAAAAAAGCCTCTCCCACCCTCCCGTCCCTCCTGAGGCAGGTGGTGAAGGCACCTGCCCTCCCCATTGTGTGTGCATGAGTGTGTGTGTGCATGCATGTGTGTGTGTGTGTGTGAATATGTGTGTGTGTACGTGTGCACATGCGTGTGTGCTAAGCTCTGGAGAACAAGCAGCCAGGCTTGGGCAGGAGCCCGGGGGCAAGGGGGGACATGCAAAGTTCTCTCCAAAGCCCCTCAGTGCTAACAGGCTGAGGTGGGGGATGACATGTCTTAGAAACAAACTTCACCCTCTGCCCTAAAACTGCCTGCTGGTCTGCCACAGGGCCAAGCAGTGGGTACTTGGAAAGACGGCCCTGCTTCTGCCTTCCAAACCCAGGAAGTCTTCTTCAAATCCCCATGGAGGGGACCTGGGGCCAGGGGACTCCCCAAGCAGACACAGCACCCACACGAGGGTCTAAGGGACCCCTTTCTCCCCAACTGCCTGAGGTAGGGATGGATGTGGACAAGCAGCTCAGGGCTGGGGCTGGCCTAGGTGGAAGGTTCAGAAGCACAGAAGGCAGGATGTGCCCGAGGGGCCGGACATGGGGTTGGAGGCTAGGGCTGGGAAAGAGAGTTTGGGAGATCAGCCAAGGGCAGTCCACACCTTGGCTCTTCTCTAGGTCATGGGGAGCCACAGAGAGTATAGGAGTGGTGATGGGATGGCACCAGATTTGTGCCTTTGAAAGTCACCTCTGGTTGCAGATAGAGATGGATTGGGGGCAGGGCTGAGAGGAAGGGCATCTCATGGGAGGGGAAAACCCTGACCACAGTCCAGAGGAAAACAGTGGGCCTGGGGAGAGGCTGCTCCTGGGGAGGACCTACTCAGAGGCTGATTCTTCCTCATGCTACCCCACCCAGGGAGATGCAGGAAGCTGGTGAGGTCAGTGGGTGGGCCCACGACCATGCTGGAGAGGAGCAGGAGGGAGACGGGAGGGCACAGAGAGGTGGAGGGCAGGGACTCTGAGGACCCTCATCCATGCCCACCTGGACAATTGAATCGAGCTTCCTCTAGTGTGGAATGTGGGCTCACTGGGGCTATTTGCTATCCTTCTCTCATGTCAGACCGGACGCAGCCCAAGGGTGGGGTCTGTGACTCCCTCATAAGACTGAGGGGGGCTGAAATGTGGGGGTGGGGGAAGGAGGGAGCTTCCAACAGGAAGGTTTGGAGGGCGCTGGCACTGAGGACAGGGGATACGCCCCCCATGAGTCTTCACCCCTGCTCAGAACCTGCTGCTGTGGCCCTCAGAGACAAGCCCATCTTTGGAGCTGGAGGTGGGGACAGAGGAAAACCAGGTGGAAGGGAAAAAGAAAAAAGGGGCAGGCATGAGTGTGAGGGGCCAGACCCTGCAGCCCCCAGGACATGCACAGCAGACACACACTTCAATCCCTCCTGGCTCTGCTCAGCCTCAAATGAGGTGCAGGCCTGTAGGCCCTGACCAAGGACCCCTGTTACACACAGACAAATGCAGACACACACTCACACACAGACATAAAGACACAAGATGCAGCAACACACACACATAATGCAGAAACACAGTCACACACTAGCATACACACACACAGTCAGACAATCCAAGAAACACATTCACACATGAACACAGACATACAAGCACATGCAAAGACACACTTAAGCACAGACACAAACACACCAACAGATGCACAGATGGACACACATAGATGCACACTGAGAGGCGGCCTGTGGAGACTGCTGATTGGATACCATGCTGGCTTGGTATCCAGAATTGTTGGTGCAGCGCACACCCCATGCCTGACCTCATTAAGTAGGCCTTCTGGGGCAGTGGCCCTGAGAAGAAAGGCAGCAAGCCTAAGGAGGTGACACTGTAGCTGGGGAGCATTTTGGCTGGGCAGAGAGGAGGAAGGAGAGCATTTCAGGGAGGGAAAATAGCCCTTGCAAAGGTTTGGAGTGGAAGAGCAAAAGGGATGTCCCAAGAACTGTGCCTCATTTGATGGGGCTGTGGGGCCCTTCTCTGACGGGCAGCCTTCCCAGGCACAAAGGGAGGTGGACTGAGAAGCATCTGGAACTTCTGTGGGGGCACATGGGGCAGAGGGGAAGGGGAACAGGCAGAACGAGTCAGCTGCCTTTGAAAGCTCCACGAAGGACCTAGCAGAAAGTCATTCATTCATTCATCCATTCATTCATTTATTTATGACAGGGTCTCTCTCTGTCACCCAAGCTGGAGTGCAGTGGTGTGATCACACTTACTGCAGCCTCAAACTCCTGGGCTTAAGCAATCCTCCACCCCAGCCTGCTGAGTACCTAGGACTACAGACGTGAGCTACTACACCTGGCTAATTTTTAAAACTTTTTTTTTTTGAGACAGAGTCTCGCTGTCGCCCAGGCTGGAGTGCAGTGGTGCGACCTCGGCTCACTGCAGGCTCCGCCCCCCAGGGTTCACACCATTCTTCTGCCTCAGTCTCCCCAGTAGCTGGGACTACAGGCGCCCGCCACCTCGCCCGGCTAATTTTTTGTATTTTTAGTAGAGACAGGGTTTCACTATGTTAGCCAGGATGGTCTCGATCTCCTGACCTCGTGATCTGCCCGCCTCGGCCTCCCAAAGTGCTGGGATTACAGGCGTGAGCCACCGCGCCCGGCCTAATTTTTAAAACTTTTTAGAGACAGGGTCTCCCTTTGTTGCCCAGGCTGGTCTTTGTTGCCCAGCCAGCTTCAAGCCATCCTCCCGCCTCAGACTCCCAAAGCGCTGGATTATAGGCATAAGCCATGGTTCCCAGCCCAGAAAGAGATCTTCACCCCACAAACCCCCTATTTGGAGGCCAAGTCCCAGCATCCCCAAAAGGGCTCCGGTTAGGACAAGAAAAAGGCTGTGAGCCTCGGAGGAGAGGCTGGGTGCCCCTTGGTGCAGAGTGGTCCCCTTGCGGGGCATGGGGCCTCAGTCTGTGAGACTCCGCGCCTCAGTCGTCTGAACTTGAGCAAAGACAGAGCTAGGCCTAGCCTGGGGACCCGAGGGCCTGCCCTCATCCGCAATTCTGCCTCTTTTCTGGCCACTGAGGACCGGGCTAGGGAAACTGTAGGGGCAGTGGGGGTGGGAGGAGAGAGGGTTCTGGGTCAAGGGACTGGAGGGGTCTGGGGCAGGGAAGTGGAGGGGTCTAGGGTGGGCCCTTCCCCCTCGGCTGTTGGGCCCTCGCTGAAGGGGCCGAGGCTGAGCCCCAAGGTGGGCCTGTGGGGGCGGGGCAGGGGAGCCCCTCAGCAGCTGGACCACAGGAGGCCGACGAGGGTCTGGAATTCCTCTTCCCCTCCCTACGCCGTCCCCTCTCCCTTCTCCCACCCTCTGGGCTGCTAGCGGAGCGGGGGAGGCGCAGGAGGGGCTCAGGGAGGGGCCCTGGACGCGGGACCAGGCTGGGCCCCTTGGCGGAGGCCCGCGCAGGCAGGCCCCGCCCCGGCCTCGCACATCTGGGCCGGGAGCGCGGGCCGACCCGGCGGCGCAGGCGGCGCGGCCATCCGGCCTGGGGGAGGGGGCGGCGGGCGGGCGGGGTGGGCGGCGCGAGGAGGCGGGAGGCCTCGGGACCGGGCGCACGTCGAGGACTGCGGCCGCCGCAGCAGGCACGGCCAACGGGCTGCGGGCCCGGGATCGCGGCGGCTGGACGGGGCTCGAGCTGTCGGGAGGGCGGAGGTGAGTTCTGGGGCGGGGGCTGTTGGGCGCCCCGAGTGGGGAAAGGCGAGGTTTGCCGTCCCGGGCTGTCGGCTGAGACCCCACCAAAACCTCCAGACTCCGGGTGTCTGGTGGGGACAGATCTGCAAGCCCCTCTCTTCAGCGAGGCTGCGGGCTCGGGAAGGCACTTGGGGCAGCGACCTTGGTCTCCCACCGGAGTTTCGGGGGACCACCTCCCCTGTCCCTCGCACAGCTGCTCAGAGGCTTAGGCTGGAGAAACTCCTGTGTCTTAGGGGCTGGCAGGACTGGTGTGAGCTGGGGCCCGCTCCAGGGAGCTAATTTGGGGGACCCGGTGCCCAGGTCTGAGGTGGAAACCTGGGAGTTGAGTGTATGTGTGTGTGTTGGGGGGTGCCTCAGGGGTCCCAGGCCTTGTGGTCCCGAAGCGCAACAGAGTACTGAGTGGTCCAGGTGCCAGGGTCTGAGGCTGGGACCTGGTCTTCCGGGCCAGCTTGAGGTCCAGGTGGGGTGGGGTCCAGGTTCCCACTAGGGCAGTGGAGCCTGTCTGTGAGGCTAGCATGTGTTGATGAGAGAGACTGGAAGGGAGTGAGCACGAAACTAGGGACTCTCCAGAAAGCAGACGCAGCGCAGGAATCCCAGGCGAGAGGGGTAATGGGGGGCTGTGGGCAGAGCATGGGAGGGGCTCTGTTGTTTGTGAACTGGCTGCTCCCATGATGAGGACCCAAGGGGGTGCGGCAGGATGTATGGAAAGCAAAGATGAGGACAGGGAGGGGCCATGGGAGGCCATTTCTGTCACTCCCTGCCCCAGCGCAGGATGGGGCAGCCACCTCACTCAGCCACACATGGCCCCATCTTCTTAAGGGCTCCTCTCCAGAATAGAGTGGGGCAGCCCTTTGGGTGCCGTTTCTGATCTGTGCTTTGGGCCCTGGTTGGCCCAGTCTGTGGCTTGGAAGAAACGCCTGTGGCCTCACTTAGCCCGCTGACGGAGTCCTGTTCCATTACAGGGCTGGCTGGGTGCTGAGCAGAGAGCGGCAGGCGGAAGAGGCAGGGTCCTAGTGAGGAGGAGAGCTGGAAGGACCTGGGTGGGCTCTTTGTCTACACAGGCGTCGTGTGGAGCCCTGAAACCCAGAACACTGCATTCCCATAGTGCTCCTGGGGACATGAGTAGCCAGCTGAAACACCCCACCCAGGAAGAGATCCTCCGAGGATTCTATCAGGCAAAGGGTCGGGCCCCTGCAAGGTGGCTCATGCCTGTAATCCCAGCACTTTGGGAGGATGAAGTGGGAGGATCGCTTGAGGCCAGGTGGTCGAAGCTGCAGTGAGCCGTGATTGTGCCACTGCACTCCAGCCTGGGCAACAGAGCAAGACCCTGTCTCAAAAAAAGGAGCGGGGGCTGGCGGGGGGGCAGAGTTCGTCCTAGGCTATTGTAAGACCAGGGGATACTCTGGGATGGGAGTCTCTGGTTGTGAGTCCCTATCCTATCCTGGTCCCCAGTGACTAATAGGCCCTGTCTATTGGGTAGAAGTCTGGGCCAGGGGTCAGGGTGAAGCTGATGACTAGAGGTCAATATGAAGCCAAGAGTTAGGGGTCAGTCCATGGGCAGGGTTAGGGATCAGGCTGGGGCCAGAGTTTGGCATGTGCTTGTAGCCAGGAAATGGAGTTCCTTTCTGTGTAAATCAAACTGTCCCACTCAATTACTCTCAAACCCATAGGCACCACCAGTCTGAAATTAGTAGGTCCCTGAAGCGGGGCTCAGCCTCCCCTCATTTTCAGCTGTGGACTCTGCCCAGACCTAGCTCTTGGGAGCTGGGCTTGTCCCGTGTTCTGTGGTCAGCATTCTCCTTAAGTGTTCCTGGGTGTGTGTGCTCACTTGGCAGTCAGCACCTCTTGGCTTACCTCCATCTCTCAGAATCCGTGGGATCCTCCTTCTTTAACACAATTTTTTCTTTTTTTTGAGACAGGGTCTCACTCTGTCACCCAGGCTGGAGTGCAGTGGTGTGATCATGACTCACTGCAGCCTCAACCTTCCAGGTTCAAGCAATTCTCCCACCTCAGCATCCAAAGTGGCTGGGACTCTAGGCATGCACTACCACGCCGGGCTAATATTTGTATTTTTTGTAGAGATGGGGTTTTGCTGTTGCCCAGGCTGGTCTCGAACTCCTGAGCTCAAGCAATCCACCCACTTTGACCTCCCAAAGTGCTAGAATTACAGGCATGAGCCACCACACCCAGCCTTTAACACAAATTGATTTAGTTCCTACCTCCTTCCTTAAAGAACTCATGATGACTAGAATGCAATTCTCAGTAAGACCAAAATATCTAACAAGAAAATTCAGAATCCGTATCACGAAGGGAAAGAACACTGCTCAAACCTGCCCAACTCCCTGCTTTTATCAACACCTTGCATATCTGGACTTGTTAACATAAGCCCTCTGTGTCACCCATTCTACAGGAAAGGGCACTGAGGCACAGAGATGTGGCATGATGCACTCACGCCAGGTGCCATAATAGGCTCCTGCCATCCCTGAAACCCCAGCATAGGGGCACTCAGCATATCGCACAATGAGAGACGGTAGACAACTGGACAAACTTCTGATAGCTGGGAAGAGTATAGGCCCATGGTTTGGATGTGGAATCCAGTGTAGAGCGAGGACTCAGTATTTTTTTTTTTTTTTTTTTCTTGAGATGGGGTCTTGCTCTTCTCGCCCAGGCTGGAATGCAATGGCGTGATCTTGGCTCACTGCAACCTCTGCTTCCCAGGTTCAAACGATTCTCCTGCCTCAGCCTCCTGAGTAGCTGGAATTACAGGCATCTAATACTACGCTCAGCTAATTTTTGTATTTTTAGTAGAGACAAGGTTTCACCATGTTGGCCAGGCTGGTCTCGAATTCCTGACCTCAGGTGATCCACCTGCCTCAGCCTCTGAAAGTGCTGGGATTACAGGAGTGAGCCACGGCGCCCGGCCCAGAGTCTTTTTTTTCTGATGGTTCTAGGTTGTTTCTCCTCCAGGAGAAAGCCTTGGTCCAGAAAATCCATTCATTCATTCAGCAAAGTGGTTCCCCAGTGCTTAGCACAGAGCCTGGCATGAAGAATCTCAATAAGTGTTTGCTGAAGAATCAGAACAACATACAAATAGGGCTGCCAGCTCCTCCCTCGAGACCTTGATCCAGTAGTATGCTGGTTAATGGTTTCCAATCAGCTCTGGAAGAAGGATAAAATCCTGATTTGTAGTGCTTGCCAATTTCTGTCGTGTAAATACTCCCAGCCATGACTGATTTGAAGCTACCAATGTGATGTCATTGAATGCAGAATTGGGAAGGGATAGAAAGAATCAGCTCATATGAGCTGGCAGGACCCAGCTCAGCATCCCACTCCATCATCCTGAGCTGGGCTCCTGCCCCAGGCTCCTAAGAACCCTCCCCTCCCCTCTCTGTGCTTTCCCTTTTCTCTTCAACAGCCAGCTGCTATATGTGTGCCCACAACCAGCACCCATCCTTCTTCTGATTCTGATTCCTGAGCACTCAACTGTGTACCTCCAATGGTACAGAGGACAGCAAGAGTGTCTGGAAATCTCCATGGTGCTGGCCATGCAGGAGAATCCTGGACATACAAGAGTGTGTGGGAGTCCAGGTGTCTGTCCACAATGGGGCTGGTTTGTGTGAAGTGTGTGAGCAAGGGTGTGTGCATGTGTGTATGGGCATGCCAGAGCCAGCTCTGTGTCTGCTTGTGTTCTGTAGCAAAACTTTCTGATCGGGCCGCTGGTGACAGAGAGGGAATGCATTGGCCCTGTGTAGCCTCCCCCTTTGTTTAGAGGAGCAGCCAGGCCCACCAATGAGAACACAGTGTCAGTGGTCTGCAGACTGGCTGAGATACACTGTTGAGCAACACTTCTCAAACTTCAGTGTGCACCTGAATCACCTGGGAATCTTGTTAAACTAGTCCAGACACGGTGGCTTATGCCTGTAATCCCAGCACTTTGGGAGGCTGAGACGGGCGGATCACCTGAGGCCAGGAGTTCAAGACCAGCCTGGCCAATATGGTGAAACCCAACTCTACTAAAAATACAAAAATTAGCCAGGCATGGTGGTGCATGCCTGTGGTCCCAGCTACTTGGGAGGCTGAGGCAGGATAATCGCTTGAACCTGGGAGGTGGAGATTGCAGTGAGCTGAGAACTGAGATCACGCCACTGCACTCCAGCCTGGGGGACAGAGTGAGACTCTGCCTCAAAAATAAATAAATAAATAAATAAATAAAAATAAAATACAGGTTCTGATTCAGCAGGTCTGGGATGGGGCCTGAGGTTCTGCATTTCTAACAAGCTTCCAGGTGATACCAGTGCTGCTGATCCTTAGCCCACACTTTGAGTAACAAAGCTGTTGATGGTTTGGAATATCCTGCCTATAGCCTGGCCCCAGAACTTCATAGACAGGATCGAGCCCCTCCCATCTTAGAAAATAAATATTCTTCCTCACCTCCCTTCAGCTTTAGTGCCCTCCAACTACTGCCCTCACATGCATTCCTGATCTCAGCCAAGCTTTTCAGAAATTCTAGCTCAATATGATTGCGTCACTACACTCCAGCCTGGGCAACAGAGTGAAACTCCATCTTAAGAAAAGAAGTTCTAACTCATGTGACCTCTTGCTCACTCCTCACCTAAGCTTACCTGCCTTGGGCCACTAAAACAGTGTTTCCAGTCTCATCTAGGACCTTTTACAGGGATCTAGCTTTACCCATCTCTTGGTACAATCTTCATGAGACCATGGGGCATCTCAATCTCCTTGGCCAGTATATGTTCCTTTGTTCAGCCTTTCTTTTTTTTTTTTGAGACGGAGTCTCGCTCTGTCGCCCAGGCTGGAGTGCAGTGGCGCAATCTCGGCTCACTGCAAGCTCCGCCTCCCGGGTTCACGCCATTCTCCTGCCTCAGCCTCTCCGAGTGGCTGGGACTACAGGTGCCCGCCACCATGCCCGGCTAATTTTTTGTATTTTTAGTAGAGACGGGGTTTCATCGTGGTCTCGATCTCCTGACCTCGTGATCCACCCGCCTCGGCCTCCCAAAGTGCTGGGATTACAAGCGTGAGCCACCGCGCCCGGCCTGTTCAGCCTTTCAATGTAGGTTCTCCTCGTGACGGAGTGACACCCTATCTCAAAACAAACAAACAAAAAAGGAAAGCCAGGCACGGTGGCTCATGCCTGTAATTCCAGCACTTTGGGAGGCCGAGGTGGGCGGATCACCTGAGGTCAGGAGTTCGAGACCAGCCTGGCCAACATAGTGAAACCCCGTCTCTACTAAAAACACAAAAATTAGCTGGGCATGGAGGCACTCACCTGTAATCCCAACTACTGAGGAGGCTGAGGTAGGAGAATGGCTTGAACCTGGGAGGCAGAGGTTGCAGTGAGCCAAGATCGTGCCACTGCATTCCAGCCTGGGCAACAGAGTGAGACGCTGTCTCAGAAAAAAGAAAAGACAAATTGAGTCATGCCCCTACCCCACCCTGCCACCTCAAACCTTTCAAGATTTGCTGTTGCCCTTCATATAAAATCAAATCTGAAATAGGGTGCACAGGCCCTGCCTGCAGGGTAAGCCCAGCCCAACCCTCCGTCCAGACTTACCATGTCCCCTTCCCACCCAGCATTATCCTTCCTAGCACTCAGCAACACTTATCATTTCAAAATCACTTGCCTGATTATCTCCTCCATCAGACTGTTGGTTTCTACAGCAGGGACAGTGTCTCTCTGGGTCACTAATATCTCCCAGCACCTGGCACAGAGCAGGCACCAGAAAACATGTAGGAGGATCCTGATTCCAAGAAAGTAAAGCCATTTTTTGAGACAAGCTGGGAACTGTGGGACTTTAGATGAGATTTAAGGAATTACTGTTAATTTCGTTAGACATGAGAATGGTGTTGCGATGACATTGTTTAAAACGTCTTTATCTCTTGGAGAGATGTATTAAAGAGTTCACAGGTGAAACAACATGATGGCTGGGATTTGCTTCAAAGGACTTCAACCAAAAGTAAACAAATAAAATAAATAAGCATTCTGATGAGGGAACAAAGGGACAAATAAATCCCACTCTGCTTGTCTGTTCCTGTTGACAGTTACAGGGCCTGCAAGGATGTTGGCTGTCCCGGAGATGGGCCTGCAGGGGCTGTACATCGGTAAGAACCCCCATCACTCTGCCCTGACCCATCACCACTCTGCCCTGACCCATCACCACTCTGCCCTGATCCACCCACGAGCAGGCACTGAGACCCACCTACAGGTTGTCCAATGTACCTCTCCCGCAGAGCTTCCCAACAGCCCTTCTGTGAGTGAGTGTGTGTGTGTGTGTGTGTGTGTGCGTGCATGTGTACAGGGCAGGTCTGTGTTTACTGGACCCCCCTGTGTGTGCAGGAAGGGTCTGTGTATGTGAGTATGTGTGAGTATGCGTGCACACAGGACTGGTCTGTTCACAGGACCCCCATGTGTATATGAGTGTGGGCTGAGTGCATGTGTGTGTGTGCCAGAAGGGTCTGTGCACACAGGAGTGTATGCATGTGCGTGTGTTTTGTTCAGGCTCTGTCCACAGGACCCTGTGAGTGTGTCAGTGAGTGTGTGTCTCTGCGGGCAGGTCTCTGTGCACAGGACCTGTGTACGGGAGTATAGTCTGCAAGTGGGCACACATGCAGAGAATTCTGCGTGTGCATGGAGGGTCTGTGTGCACAGGAATGTTTGCATGTCCATGTGCTTTGTTCAGGCTATGTGCACAGGACCCCGTGTGAGTGCATCAGTGAGTGTGTGTCTCTGTGGGCAGGTCTCTGTGCACAGGATCTGTGTATGGGAGTATAGTCCGCAGGTGGGCACGCAATGCAGAGAATTCTGCGCGTGCATGTGCGTCTGACCATAGCCTGGTCTGGGAGCAGGCTTGGGTTCTCTGCAGGGGTGGGAGGCCGGAGGCAAGAGGGACACTCCTCAGGAAGTCCATTCACAAAGACCTGGTGGGCTGGGCCCTTCCTTCCTGCCTCCCTTCCCAAGCTCGAGTCACAGCAACTTGGCCTCTCAGGCTGCAGCTGGTGGCAGGGCCAGAGCCTGCCCTGGCTGCCTGAGGAGAGGGAGCCCTTGAAATGTGGCCATTTTGTCCCTGCCCCTCCAGCACCTCAGACTCTGGCCCTGTCCAGGCACTTCCCAGAGTCCCCCTCATGCCTGGCCCTTCACCTGTGTTCCCAGGTTACCCCCAAGGCCAGGGAGAGTGGAGACCTGCCTGGCAGCACACGACAGGACTGTGGCTGAGGGAGCACAGGGCCTGCCCGGCTCAGCCTAAGGCGAGCCAGACCCGCCTGATCTGTCCATGGAGCTTCCTACCAGATCTCACTCTCCCTCCCTAGCCAGCCTCCCTGGCCTGTCCATGGATATCAAGGCTGCCCCAGTACTCCTCACATGCCCCTTAGCAATGCCCAGTGTGGTGGTGGCAGCTACCAGCAAGGCAGGCCCTCCTGCCCCATGAGCCGCCTGATCCTCGGGGCCAGGCCTGGGGCTGTCCTCCAGGGCTACTCCACTCCCTCCCACCAAAGGTCCAGCTCAGTCCCAGGCGTGCAAGAGGGTCTTGATGGGGCCTCCTGCCCTGAAATGCTGGCTCAGGGTGTGTGTATGTGTGTGGGTGGGGGTGGGAATCAGACTTCCTAATGTTGTGGACACCCCCAGTTCAGGACTGGGCTATCTCTATGAGTGTGGGAGGAGGTGCTGCCCCTCCTATATCCTCCTCAAGCAGCCAGCTGGGCCTGTCTGTGGCCCTTGTGGGCATGGGACCCGCGGAGTTCCCTCAAGTCCTGATTAGAACCACGTGGCCCAACTTTAGGGTGGAGGGGAGCAACCCCACCTCCTAGCCAGTTAGATCTGTAGCTCCACCTTTTGAAGGAGGAGGGCTTCTCTCTTCTCTACTCCCTCCCAGGAGCTCACCTGCCCTATCTCCCCTGCCCTTCCATCTGTGGACTGAGTCTCCCTGCTACACAATGCTTTTCTGACTCTCTCCCCTCCCACACTGTGTGTCTGAGGGGCCCTAGTGGGGAGACAGTGAGTCCCCAGGGAAAGCATGGGTCACCCACTGGGGAAACATTGCCTCTGATAGCAGACCCTCAGCTCCTGCCCCTATGTCATGTGTGTCTTTCCTACACCCCCCAGTCCTCCTCCCCAGCAGAGAGCCCTTTGCCTTAGCCCAGCAAGGACTGATGGAGAACCTTTGGGTGCCTGGCTTGGGTCCCCGCTGCCATCCTTACCCTGCTTGTGCCAGGATGAACTGCCGTTTCTTCTCTGCAGGCTCCAGCCCGGAGCGGTCCCCAGTGCCTAGCCCACCCGGCTCCCCAAGGACCCAGGAAAGCTGCGGCATTGCCCCCCTCACACCCTCGCAGTCTCCAGTAAGCCCGGAGCAGGGATCAAGTGGTGGGTGGCCTGGGTGGTGTGGACAGGGTTGTGCCTGGCAGTCATGGCAGGGCCTGGGCTAGGAAGGAGGAGGGGATGGGGGTACCACCATGCCTCTTGTCCCCGTACACTCCAGTCATGTGCCCCCCAGAAGGATTGGTCTTGGGCGGCCCTGGACTATAAGGGTAACAATTCTACTGAGAAGGTGAGCCCCATGTAACTAACTCCCAACCCCCCCACACAGGAGGCACCCACGGCCATTGAAGCTGGCCTGGCTGAGGCAAGTGTTCCTCTGAGCACGTGGCTTTTCTAGGTCCCCAGAGCACTGGGCCCCCTGTTGACCACAGCCCACCTTAATCCAAGTCATATCTGAAGGAGAGGAGATGTGTTGCTAAAAAATAGTCTGGAAACCATTAGCTTGGGCTGGGCGAGGTGGCTCACACCTGTAATCCCAGCACTTTGGGAGGCCGAGGTGGGCAGATTGCTTTGAGCTTAGGAGTTCAAGAACAGTCTGAGCAACATAGCGAAACCCCATCTCTACAAAAAATACAAAAATTAGCCAGGCGTGGTGGCGTGCACCTGTCATCCCAGCTACTCGGGAGGCTGAGGGTGGAGAATCACTTGAACCTGTGAAGCGGAGGTTGCAGTTAGCCAAGATCACACCACTGCATTCCAGCCTAGGTGACAGAGTGAGACCCTGTCTCAAATAAAAAGGAAAGTACTAGCTTGAAGTATCCAGGACACCATCTCCCCACCCCCAAGCTCCGTGGGTCACCCCACCTGGATGACCTTGCCCTGGTGATCCAGCTTAGGGACCCCCTTATTCTTAGGGAGTCCAGCCCTGGCATAGAAGAAGGCACACACTTCTCTGGGGACATGCACGTGCCCTGTCCTCTCTGCCACAGAATCAGACAGTCTGGTTTGTGTCACTGTGGCCACAAAGAGCAAGAGGATAAAATATATACACTGGTCCATGTGCTGTAAAACTGCCTGGAGGAGCAAAATTGCTCCCAGCTGGGCCCAGACTAGTGGCTGCCTATGAAGATGGTGTGAGGTGGGGGTGGGGCTAAGGCAGTCCAGAGGGAGGGTGGGCAGAGGCTGGAAGCAGGAAAGCAGGAGCTTGAGCCAAACCCTGCCTGGGGCTACCTGAGAGACACGTCCAAGGCTCAGCCTGGAGTCTGGGAGGGCAGGGGAGCCCGAGCAGGTGGCCAGGTGGGGTGGGCCAGGTCCAGGGCTGGTCTAGACCACAGTCAGTGGAGGGGAGTGTCTTCCCCATGCAGAGGAAGCGTTGGGGGTGTGAGGGGTGGGGGTGTCCCTGCTGGCTGCTTGCTAATTCTAAGTCTTGCACTTTCAGAAGCCCGAGGCCCGAGCCCCCCAGCAGGCCTCCTTCTCTGTGGTGGTGGCCATTGACTTTGGCACCACGTCTAGTGGCTATGCTTTCAGCTTTGCCAGTGACCCTGAGGCCATCCACATGATGAGGTGAGGGCAGCTGGGTTGGGAGAGTGAGGTGGGGAGGGGGGGGAGTTCCTCATACCTTGGTCCCAAAAGTACTGTCACCGAGACATGGGGTCTCCTCAGAGGCCCTGCCACCCCTAGTCTGGGGCTCCCCACTGGGGCAAAAGTTGGAGGATGGGCCCCAGGCCTGGGTCCCCGGCCTCAACTGGAGCAGCTCCCAACCCACTGAAGGGAAAGTCAGACTTTGTTTTTAATTTTGAATTTTTTTGAGATATAACAAACATAACAATAAAATATGCAAATCTTTTTTCTTTTCCTTTTTTTTTTTTATTTGAGATGGAGTCTCACTCTGTCGCCTAGGCTAGAGTGCAATGGCACGATCTTAGCTCATTGCAACCTCCACCTCCCGGGTTCAAGCGATTCTCCTGCCGCAGCCTCCCAAGTAGCTGGGACTACAGGTGTGTGCCACTATGCCTGGCTAACTTTTGTGGGGGGGTTTTGTTTTTTTTGGACAAGAGCCTCACTCTGTCGCCCAGGCTGGAGTGCAGTGACGCGATCTCAGCTCACTGAAAGCTCTGCCTCCTGGGTTCACGCCATTCTCCTGCCTCAGCCTCCCGAGTAGCTGGGACTACAGGCTCCCGCCACCACGCCCAGCTAATTTTTTTTTTTTTTTTTTTTCTTTTTAGTAGAGACGGGGTTTCACCGTGTTAGCCAGGCTGGTCTCGAATTCTTGGCCTCGGGTGATCCGCCCACCTCGGCCTCCCACAGTGCTAGGATTACAGATGTGAGCCACCATACCTGGCCTTTTTTATTTTCTTTCTTTCTTTTTTTTTTTCTTTGAGACAGGGTCTCACTCTGTCACACAAGCTGGAATGCAGAGGTGTGATCATAGCTCACTGTAGCCTCAAACTCCTGGGCTCAAGCAATCCTCCCATCTCAGCCTCCTGAGTAGCTAGGACTACAGGCAGCACCACCACACCTGGCTAATTAAAAAAAAAAAAAAAAAAATTTTTTTTGGAGAGACAGGGTCTCACTGTGTTGCCAAGGCTGGTCTTGAATTCCTGGCCTCAAGTGATTCTCCCACTTTAGCATCCCAAAAATGCTGGAATTACAGACGTGAGCCACCATGCCCAGCCCACAAATATTTTTCTAAGCTTGTAGACAAACACACACAAACATATATGTGTTTTTTAAGTAAAAGTGAGATATACAACTTGCTTTGTTTTAAAGCTTCGACACTATTTTGTAGATATTTCATGTCGGCACACACGAAGCTACCACTTTCTTTGAACAGTTGCCTAGTATTCCATAGTACAGATGTGTCATAATTTATCCATTCCCCTATTGACAGTTTTAGGGGTTTTTTTTCCTCCTCTCATTTTTCACTATTACAAAAAGTGCAGCAGTAATATCCTTCTTTGAAAACTTGTGCTGCAATCTCTATGGGGTAAATTCCTAGAGGTGATTCCTAGGTCCAACATCTCAAATCTTTTTTCTTTTCCTTGTTTAGTAAAAAGGAAAAGAAAATAAAAAATAATAAAACAAGAAATAAAAATAAAAACAAGAAAATGAAGGTTCTAAGGGCTGGGTTGACAAGTCACACAGTTGTTTTGAAAGACATGTTTCAAAAATCCATTCAGATGTTGTTGGGTTTTGTGTGAACACTCCCCTTGGGACCTCAAGACCCCAGTCCTCTGAATGTGTCCTAGAGGGTCGGCAGGCAGTAGATGAAGCTATTGGAGACCTCAAAGCTCTCAACCCAGACTGGGATGGGAGGTAAGAGGGGCTTCCCAAGGCCTGGAGACTGGATGGAAGGGTGAATAGAGAGATAGACAGGTAACTGCTCCCAAAATACATGGGACTTGAGCTTCGTGAGATTGGACTGTCCTTCCTTCCACATCACAGGAAACCACAAAGGCTCTGGGCACTTACAGCCCTCTAGAAGCTGCAGGGCATCCCAGATGTCTTGCTGATCAACACACACGACTGAGGCCATGCTGGGGCTAAGGACACATCCAGGAACACTGTCTCTGTCCTGTGGAGGTCACAGGAAATAACTGGGGGACATTCCAGCCTCCTCCTAAGCTCTCTCTTCCCATCAGACACCACGCCCCTAACATCTCTAGATGTTTCCCTAACATCTCTAGAATATCCATCTACTTCTCTCCATGGCCATTGATCGTGCCCAAGTTCAGCCCCGACCTTCTGTCACCTGGATGGCTGCAATATCCTCCTCCTTGGTTTCCTTTCTCCATGCTCCCTTCCCTGCATTCTGTTGCTCCATGGGAGCCAGTGACCTTTCTTTCTAAAGGCAAATGTGGTCATACCTCTTCGCTACTTTAAATCCACAAAGACAGAATTCTGAATGGCCTTCTGTGCTCTTCATGATCTCACCTTAGTATTCTTGTATTTTCTCCTGCTGCCTATGGAGCCGACCCATAGCTAGTTCTCCTTGCTCTTTCACATCTGTAAGTTTTTGCACATGCTGTTCCCTCTGCCTGGATTCCCACCCAAGAAGGAAGGGTTGCACTGACTGCCCTGTGCCTCCGCAGGAAATGGGAGGGCGGAGACCCGGGCGTGGCCCACCAGAAGACCCCGACCTGCCTGCTGCTGACCCCAGAGGGCGCCTTCCACAGCTTTGGCTACACCGCCCGCGATTACTACCATGACCTGGACCCCGAAGAGGCGCGGGACTGGCTCTACTTCGAGAAGTTCAAGATGAAGATCCACAGTGCCACGGTGAGTCACAGGGCTCCAGACAGGGAGGCGGGGCCAGCATGGAAAAGGGCAGGGCTAATGGGGGTGGGTGGGACAAAACCAAAACGTGTGAGGACCGGCCCGATGGAGTCGTGGCTGAGAGGGGGCGGGGCTAAAGGGAGACGTCGGACTCCGGTGTGGGCGGAGCTCAGAAACGAGGTGGAGGCGGGGCTAATGTGGGTGGGGCTAATAGTGAAGCTGGGGTTGCAGGAGGGGTGGGACTAAGGAGAGGGGTTGGGGCAGAGCTAATGTCAGATTGGGGCAAGAGTGGGACGGTGGTAAAGAGGAGGGAAAGCTCCAGGAAACGGGGTGATTTTAAGAGCGAGGTCGTCAGGAAATGAGTGCCGAGCTGAGGCCTCCTGCAGAGCCGCCCTGTGTCCCTGCCAGGATCTCACCTTGAAGACCCAGCTAGAGGCAGTAAATGGAAAGACGATGCCCGCCCTGGAGGTGTTCGCCCATGCCCTGCGCTTCTTCAGGGAGCACGCCCTTCAGGTGCGCTGCGGCCCCACCTCTGCCGACTGTGGCAGGGACCCCCTATTTTCCCCTCATCCGAAACCGCTCCCCCATCCCGTCCCCGACATTGGATGGGTAGCCACTGCCAGAGCTCAGAGGTTATCTTCTCCAGTACCCTCCTCCCTTTTTGTCTGGTAGAGCCTGCACCAAGCCATACTGATGGGAGGGGGGCCGATTCTTCCAGCTCTGCTGGGAAGTCCTTCCTGTGGTTTGATTGGTACCTCCAGTTCCGCAGAGGGCTGAAGACACCCTCCCTCCAAGCCAGCTTTCCTCTCACTGCCCCCTCCTGCACCAGGAGCTGAGGGAGCAGAGCCCATCGCTGCCAGAGAAGGACACTGTGCGCTGGGTGTTGACGGTGCCTGCCATCTGGAAACAGCCAGCCAAACAGTTCATGCGGGAGGCTGCCTACCTGGTGAGAACATGCAGGCGGGCCCGAGAACACTGCTCAGGAAGGCCCAGGCCTGTCCCCATGCCTGCATGCACCCCACCACCCTTGAGACCACAGAGTTATTGTAGAAAGAACTTCAGCCTCCTCCTGATGGGAGTTTGTAGAGTTGCTCCCACCAGGAGAGGGAGTGGGCCTGCAGGAACAGGGGACAGAGGGACAACAGGCACAGCCCAGGCCAGTGTAGACAGTGCCTTAAGTCAGGTGTCCTAGAAGCAGAGCCCAAGATGGAAAGTCTTATACGTGAGGTCTATTGAAGAAGGTTTCTCAGGAGAAAGGCGAGGGAGGGAGGGAGGCAGGACAGAAGAAGGAGCTATGAAGGATGTGGTCTTGGCTGGAGTCTAGCCTCAGGTTTAGCCTCAGCTAGATCCCATGGGGAGCTGCAGAGGGAGAACTGTAGCACAGAGTTGGGGCCGGCTTCTTCCACATCCGTATCAGTCTGCCACTGGCTCTGGGGAAATGGGAGGGAAACCTCTCCAAGTGAGGCCATTCCCATTCAGCTGAGGGCAGTTATCCAGAGGAGGTAGCAGCTGTGAGCGAATAACAGCCAACACTCACAGTGGCAGGCAGCGTACCCAGAACATTCACTTCACTTGGCATCAGTATTTTGAGGGACACCCCCACTACCACCCACCTTTGCTGGTTCTTGAGCAGGGGAAATAAGACTATGAAAGTATAAAGGGAGGTGATTCTGGCCAATGCATACAGGTCTTCCTACCACTGAGATGCTCAAAGGTCTAGAGCAAGGAGTTGGGGGAGCTCCAGTGGAGACAGAGAAGGCATAGCCTCAAGACTCATTGCTTGGTCGTAAACCTGGAGCCTTGGATACAGACCCTAGGCTGTCCAAAAGGGATCTCAAGCCTGCCTGTTTACACCCTGGAGGGGCCCCCAATCCTCCCATACCTATGGGCCAGGCATGACCCAGGGCCAGGTCTGTAGATGTCTACACTTTTCACTGGAAGGAGCTAACCCTGAGCACAGTGGACATCCCTGTGCAAGGATCGGGACAGAAGCAAGGCTGTCCCCAGCCAGAACAAACACCTGCTCCCCCAGCGTCCCCTTACCTATTTCCCCACCCTCATTCTTCTCACGCTGTTCCCTGGCTGCTCAGGAAAGTCTGGCCCTGGGTAAAAGTCTCCATTCACACCCTTATCCCTCTCCCCTATCTGGTCAGAATCTGGGGAACCCTACAAAACCATAATGTCCTTCCCACAGGGATCCCCTGCCCTGAAGGAAATAATTCCAGATCTCAAGTGTTTTCTCCACCCAACTGGCCTGTCTTGGTGCCTGGAATTTCAGCTTCCTCCCTGCTGTATCAGATTCCCTGGGAACAAAGTTCTCCTGGAAGTGAGGTGGCCTATGGCTACCGTCTGACACCACCCTAGTGGAGAAAGAGGGTTCAATGAGCTAAAAGGGCTCCCCACTGCCTCCTCTGAGCCACCACACCCCCCCCCCCACATTGTGCTAGAGTCTCTGGCAACACCCCCAGCCAGCGCTCAGCTGGCCACTTGTACCTGTGAAGGGGAACCTTGCTGCAGCCCTGCTATCTTGGGAAATTTGAAGGGGCAGATCCCAGGGGTTCTAGGTCTGCATTCTGTCTAGAGTCTTTTCCTGCTGGGCAACTTCTTGGCATATTTTGCCAGGGCCATTCCCTCCCCAGCCTGGTCACAGCGTGGCTATGAGGCAGCTCCAAATTTGTGCAGCACAGAGAGGCCTGAGAGGCCTAACATGGGTGGGGTGTGATGGAGGAGGTGGGAGCCCCACAGGCCGAGGTTCCCCACCTCGCAGTGCCATCTTAGGTGTGACAGCCCATAGTGCTGCCTGACCCTGCCCACCACCCATCCCCAGGCTGGACTAGTGTCCCGAGAGAATGCAGAGCAGCTACTCATCGCCCTGGAGCCCGAGGCCGCCTCGGTATACTGCCGCAAGCTGCGCCTGCACCAGCTCCTGGACCTGAGTGGCCGGGCCCCAGGTGGTAGACGCCTGGGTGAGCGCCGCTCCATCGACTCCAGCTTCCGTCAGGGTGAGCTGCCCCCAGGGACACCACCCACCCTTGGAGGGTCAGAGGGTCACTGAAGCCAGAAGCTCAGCCATGTCTAGTATGAAGGGGAGAGGGTCCCCACCCTGGAGGAGCCCAATTTGAGCAGGCAGAAACATGTCTGGTGGAGCCCGCCTGAGGGAGGGAGGCACAGCCCTGCCCAAGGGCAACCTCGTCTCAGGGTGGGACATGCCCTACCTAGGGCAGCCCAATCTCAGGGTGGAGATTTCACCTTGCCCTAGGGGAGCAAGGTCTGAGGAGGGCAGGACTCTGCCCAGCCCTGAGTCTGAGGGTTGGGGGAGACACAGCCTACCCCAGGAGGAAATTGCTGGAGTACTGACAAAGGAGGAAGTCAGCCCACTGCATCAGCTGTCCCCTTCACTCCTCTCATCTTCCCCGACACACATCAGCCCCAAGCTCCTGCTGCCAGGACCAGGCACCCAGGCCAAGGACAGCTATGGTCATCCTCCCAAATGCCATCTCCCAGGGCAAAGAGAAGCCCTAAGTCCTGAGTCCCCTCTGAGACTCCAAAGACCTACCTGCCTCCGCTCCTCCCAACCCCTCTAACTCTGATTTTGCCATGACCTGAGGCCTCCTGGGTTAAAGGAAGGCCCTGTGTCCATAAATATTTCCCCCCAGCTGTTGGATACAGGGTGGGAGTTTGGGGTTCAGGATTGCCCTCTCCCAGTCAGGAGCAGGTTGGAGTTTCAGAAGCACTGGCTGCTCCCAGTGCCCACGGAGGGCCTGGGCAGGAGGATGGGAGTTGAACGCCATAGCTGGAGCACCTCCTTCTAATCTCACTCCCTGCTGTCTCCTGACCCCCAGCGCGGGAGCAGCTGCGAAGGTCCCGCCACAGCCGCACGTTCCTGGTGGAGTCGGGCGTAGGAGAGCTGTGGGCAGAGATGCAAGCAGGTAAGGGGAAAGGGGGATGGAGAGTTATCCTTGGCCCCTACCGGGCACCGTATACTGATGGGAGGAAGGGCATGTTTGCAAAGCCCGTCTCTTCCTCCTCCATCCGCTGTACCTAACCTGGCCGTCCCCTCACAGTCACCCGCACCCCCACCCCACTCACAGCGGCGCCCCTAACTCCCACTCCTCCAGGGGATTCTCCGCGGACGCTCGGGTGGAGTTGCAGAGCCTCTGGAACCATTTCTCCCCCACACCCTGCGCCCATATGTGGTGGTCTGAGGTTCAAGCACCTGAAGCCCCTCACGTCCCTCCCCCGACCCTGCAGACAGGCCTTGGGACCCGGGGCAGGGCTGGAGGCTGGGCGAGGCTGGAGGGGGCGCAGGGCTGAGGGTGCGAGGCCGCCCACGAGTGTGTGCCCGCGCTCGCCGCCGCAGGAGACCGCTACGTGGTGGCCGACTGCGGCGGAGGCACCGTGGACCTGACGGTGCACCAGCTGGAGCAGCCCCATGGCACCCTCAAGGAGCTCTACAAGGCATCTGGTGAGTAGCCAGGCGGCGCCCCGGTACCCAGCGCGACCAGGGCTCCGGCCCCGCCACCGCCCCCTGGCGGCCGGGTGAGCGCTGACACCCCCGTGAGCTCTGACGCCCCCTTCGCACCCTGCTCCACCCCAGGGGGCCCTTATGGCGCTGTGGGCGTGGACCTGGCCTTCGAGCAGCTGCTGTGCCGCATCTTCGGCGAGGACTTCATCGCCACCTTCAAAAGGCAACGGCCGGCAGCCTGGGTAGATCTGACCATCGCCTTCGAGGCTCGCAAGCGCACTGCTGGCCCGCACCGTGCAGGGGCGCTCAACATCTCGCTGCCCTTCTCCTTCATTGACTTCTACCGCAAGCAGCGGGGCCACAACGTGGAGACCGCTCTGCGCAGGAGCAGGTGGGTCCTAGGCCCGCGGGCTCAGGCAGGGTTTGCCGACCCGGGAATGACCGTGCACTGGAGGGTCCCGGGCCCCAAGGAACGGTGGGGGTCTGCCTGATTCATCCCACATATACACTAAGCCAGCAGGGCGTCGGGGTGGGGCGGCGGGGAGCGGCGAGTGAGTGCCCCAGCCCAGCAGGCTCCACCCACGGAATCCGCAGCCCGAACTGGGGCAAGACAGAGAATCATGGCGGGGAAGCGGCAATGCCTATCTCCTCCTAGCCTTCTCTACACCCCCACCCCGGGCCCTAACGGCCCATGCTCCATGGTTTCCCTGCACCAAAGCAAGGGGAGGCCCCTCCCAGGACCTCGTACCTGGAACCTGGAGCAGGCTGGCAACTAAATCCTCTGAGTGAGTAGGGTGGAGATAAGGGACTAACATTCAGCAGGTCCAGTCCTCCAGACACCACATGCAGTCGGTGCCCAGGCACTTCTGCCTGGAGGCAGAGGTAGAGAATAAGGACCACGGACCCCAAACTGGGGCAAGCAGCTGGGCCCTGACCGATGGATCTTTGCCCCTTTCACCACCAACAGCGTGAACTTCGTGAAGTGGTCCTCACAGGGGATGCTCCGAATGTCTTGTGAAGCCATGAACGAGCTCTTTCAGCCCACCGTCAGCGGGATCATCCAGCACATAGGTGAGCACCTGAGCTTAGTCCGCCACCCGCCCCCACATAAACAAACAGATGCGGAATAATTCCCCCCCCCCCCCCATCAGTGCCTAGAAACCTCCACACATCCATACACTGGGATGAGACCTAGAATCATCTAGAACACCTGGGGGATGAAGTGCAGTGGTGATTAAGAGCTAGGGGGTTGATATGTAGTCTTGCCAAGGCAAAAAACTTCTGGTGCCTCAGTTTCCTCATTTATAAAATAGGATGATAGTATTGGGTTCTCAAAACGTTATCACAGGGATAAAATGAGCTGAAGTACCTAGAGTGAGCACAATGTCTTGCACACAATGTCTAGGTGTTTAATACGTGTAAATGCATATCCTTATCTCTCGTCCTCCACGTCGTGGTGGGAGAGAAGTAGGGAGCATGAGTGTTGGGGAGGCGAAGCCCTCGAGGACTCCTGGGAGCTCTCAAAGAAAGTGCTCAAATGGCTACTTTCTAGTTGCCAGGCGGGTACGGGCTAGGGAGGGGAGGCGCCGGTGGCCGCCTAGTGGTGGCCTCAGTGGCTCTCTCTTCCCCGCCCCTTCTCCTCTGCCCCCTTCACCCGCGTCCCCCCGTCCTGTCCCGCAGAGGCGCTGCTGGCACGGCCGGAGGTGCAGGGTGTGAAGCTGCTGTTCCTAGTGGGTGGCTTTGCCGAGTCAGCGGTGCTGCAGCACGCGGTGCAGGCGGCGCTGGGCGCCCGCGGTCTGCGTGTCGTGGTCCCGCACGACGTGGGCCTCACCATCCTCAAAGGCGCGGTGCTGTTCGGCCAGGCGCCGGGCGTGGTGCGGGTCCGCCGCTCGCCGCTCACCTACGGCGTGGGCGTGCTCAACCGCTTTGTGCCTGGGCGCCACCCGCCCGAAAAGCTGCTGGTTCGCGACGGCCGCCGCTGGTGCACCGACGTCTTCGAGCGCTTCGTGGCCGCCGAGCAGTCGGTGGCCCTGGGCGAGGAGGTGCGGCGCAGCTACTGCCCGGCGCGTCCCGGCCAGCGGCGCGTACTCATCAACCTGTACTGCTGCGCGGCCGAGGATGCGCGCTTCATCACCGACCCCGGCGTGCGCAAATGCGGCGCGCTCAGCCTCGAGCTTGAGCCCGCCGACTGCGGCCAGGACACCGCCGGCGCGCCTCCTGGCCGCCGCGAGATCCGCGCCGCCATGCAGTTTGGCGACACCGAAATTAAGGTCACCGCCGTCGACGTCAGCACCAATCGCTCCGTGCGCGCGTCCATCGACTTTCTTTCCAACTGAGGGCGCGCCGGCGCGGTGCCAGCGCCCGCTGCCCGGCCCCGCCCTCTTCCGGTCCAGGGGGCCTGCGGAGCGGGGTGGGACGGGGGAAACGATGCTTCTGCAGTCTGCGCCTCTTTCCACGCCCTCCGGCCCCGGGGAGATGAGGTCATGGGAGGGTGGGTGGGGACACACCCAGAGACTGGCTTTGGGATTGGGCACTGGTCCGCTGACTGCCAGGCTGAAGGGACCCGCCAAGGACTGAACGGGTAAGGGTGACTGAGAAGAGGTTTGCAAGACAGAGCGCGCAGCCCGGCAAGGGGCATGTGACCCCGAAGGAAGAACAGAAGAGTCCTGGTCTGAACTTGGCCGAGTAGGGGTGGGGGTGGGATGGCAGGAGGAGCCGCAGGAGGAAGGAGGTTGTGCAGGGTCTGGACCTGCAGGGCTGAAGTTCACTCATTGATGGACTCAGCCCGAACCGGGAGCCAGGCAGAAAAACCCTGTGCCGTAGGAAAGTGACTGGAAGTGGACTCCAGAGGGTAGCACAGTCCTGGTGTGGTGCTGACCACCCAAATATTACTGTGAATTGTGGAAAGGGCAGTAGATCTCTAATGGGGAGATGGGAACATTATTGTGGTGGAGGCAATTATGAGGGGATATGAGGGTAGCATTTCTTTCGAGACAAAACACCCATCTGGGAAGGCCCCAAGGGCAGCTGATGAAGGACCCCACTTGCACCCCACCCCAACCATGGAAGGGCAGCTGGAGGGTGGATGGGGAGGCCAGAGGGAGCACTGAGGGGTGGTCCCAGCTCTGCTATTGACTCGGTGTGCCTTTAGGACATTCTCTGACCGCCCATGGGCCTCAGTTTCCTAAAGTGTGAAATGTCAGGCACTTCCCTCCAACTGTGACATGCAACAGCCCCACCTGCCTGAGAGCCCTGAGGTGACAATAAAACATTTATGCTCAAGGGGAAGCCACAGCCTGCTGATATGGCGTGGAGACCCTAATAGTGGGAGGAATGCAGGGGTTCCGGGTGCTACAGAGAGAAGGGAGAAAGCTTTCAGCTGTGCGTAGGGAACTGACCAGAAGGGGGTGCTGCTGTCTCCCATCAAGCATCCCAAACAACTCCACTGCTTAAGACCTCTCTGGCCTACACATGAGGTCCCTCTCTCCTCCTTCAAACTAATTGTCTTGGCAGCCAGCTTCTGGCCTAAAATGCCACCACTTGTGCCTACCTCTTGTGGGGCTAGGTGCTATAATACCACTCGGTGCCCCTACCTCCTGAAAGAGTGAGTCTACCCAAGTCCTTCCTTGGCCCATCTGCAAAGGAGTAGGCATTACCCCAACCCCAGAGAACAAAAATCCACCTGGCCTCTGGTATCCACTGGAAGTTTTATTTCTTTAGGGTTCTATCCCAACCAGTCGCTTAAAAACCAAGTAACACAGACCTGAGGGGTGAGGGCTGGGGACTGCACCTCCCTCCTACTCATGGTGGACAGCACTGGGGACGAGGGAGGGGCAGGAGAGGTGGCTGAAGCAAGGCAGCAGCAGCAGTAATGGGGCCACGACGACACAGAGCCAGCTCCATCCTCTCCCAGACCCTGGTTGGAGCCCCTGTGGCTTGGGGTGGGGAGTGGGGAACCCACCCCAGGCCCTTCCTCTCCCTTCCTCAGACAGCCTCCTTTCGGGCTCAACCCATTTCTTCCGGCAGGAGACTGAGGCACACGGAGAGGAGGAAGTGGGAGAGGAGGACGAGGGAGGGGCAGGGTGGCAGCACAAATGAAGGCAGAGGTGAGAGGCATGGGCAAGGCCACTCCACCCCCACGCCCACCCCAGAGAGGGGTGAGGAAGCCACACCATCACGCAGCATGTCGGGGGACAAGGCAGGGTTTAAGGCTGAGGGGCCCGGGGCAGGCGGGGCCTCGGGCCTCAGTCAAAGCCATGCCAGTCGCTGTGCTCTGAGTCGTATTCCAGCTCAGCGCCCACGCACTTGACACCATCCAGCAGCATGGGCGTGCCGTGGTGCCGGTCTGCAAGGCAGGGTGCAAGTCAGTGCCATGCTGGCCCCCGGCCCCACCCATGTGGCCCACTAAGGGGACCCACTCCCCTTCCCTCAGGGGTCAGCTGGAGGTAGGGACCCGCCAAGGAGGTTGAGAACCCCCGAGCCAGGCAAGGATCCCTTGTTCAGCCCTGGTTCCCTGAGGAGGACAGAAACCCTTGCAGTCGAGCTTGTGCATCCCTCCTCCAACCAGGAGCCTCATGCTCTCACCCATGACGCGGGCCTGCACCGTCACGCGCACACAGGTGCCAGTGCCACCTTCGCAGGCTAGCAGTATCTCCTCTTTGAGGACGCCCTCTTTGTGTGCCGAGTACTCGCACTTGACACTATAACCTGCCCGGGGACAGGGGCAATTGGTCAGCACCTCCCCCAGCCTCCTGATCCTGCCCCTGGCACTCACTGGCCCCTACCCACCACCATGGGGGGGCTACATGCTAAGCCCCCCCAAGAAAGGGGCAGGGATGGCCCTTCTGGAGCCCAGAGACCCATTCCCCCTAGCAGGGGTGCACAGGTCTCAAAAACCCATTCTTCAGTGAGCTGGACATGCCTCCAGCCTGTGGGCCACCCCAATGTAGCTCCACGAGTGAATGAAGTGGGGTCCAATTCAGGCTTCCAAAAGAAGGGCTGGCTGTTTTCTCCCAAAAGGAAGGCAGGGAGAGGCGGTGATAAGGAGTGAGGGGGGCAGGGCGGGGTAGGCTCTGAGCAGATGAGATGGCAAGAGGTAAAGGCCTGAGGGGTGTCAATCCATTGAAGGGCAAGCTCATGAGGAGGCTGGTGACGGGGACATGAAACTGAAGCTGGAGCTCCACGAAACTGACACCCTAGCCTCTGCCAGGCTGGGAGTGGGGCGTGGGGCAGGGCCTGAAGTGAGCCTGATAGGAACAGCAGCCTGAAACCCAAGGTCTGGGACTGGTGGGTGCTAGGAGTTATCCACACGGTGTGTGTAGCTCCAGCAGGTTTTTCTCGAGGCTTAGGGAGGCAGGAGGGAGGGCTGGAGGCTTCAAACCAGTTCCTCAGCAGCTCCCATCTTGGTTACTGCCCCACGGAGGTAACCATCACACCATGGGCAGGTACAGGCAAGTACGAGCTCATGGACTTCTGTTCAGGACAGGGAGCAAGGCCTGGAGTGTGGGACCTGCCATGCTGCCACACTGCAAGCTCACAAAGAGGTGCCATGTCCCCGACTTGCTGAGCTGCCCACCCACCCTAGTTGGGGGTAAGGGAGCACCCCATGTCCTCACTCCCACTCCCATCCAGGCCCTGCTGGAGGAGGGGACGCACCTTCAGGGACGGGCACCACGCTGAGCAGCTTGAGGTGCAGGCTGGGGACAGGTGCCTCGCGGACATCCTTGCTCAGCCTGTGCACTGGGGGCAGAGTGAAGGTAATCTCATACCTGTGCAGGATCTTCAGGAAGCCAACCTATAGCAGGAGAGGTGAGGGAGGGAGGCACCTTCACTTCCTGCTTCCCACAGGCCCACCCAGTTGTGCCACCTATGATCCCATGGGCCCCAGCACCTGCTTCCCCAGAGATCCCAGAAAGCCCAACTCCCTCCGTCACTCCAGCTGATCCACCCCCTAGCCCAGTGGCCCCAGCCCTTTCACAGACCCCTTGAGGGTCCCAGCCCTACAGCTTGGCCAGCAAGATCCTCAGCATCTGTCTCACAGGCCCCAAAGTCCTCAGTGGCTCATTTCATAGACGAGAAAATGGAAGCCACAAAATGACTGGCCAAAGGCTATGTAGTGTGGCCAGGGTCAAGTCCTCCCTAGACTTCTTGGCCATTCCTGCCATGCATGGCACCCAGCAAGGTACCACCCATTGCCTACAAGGAAAGGTTCAAAGTCCCACAGGTCATCCCCCTGTCCCCATCACTGCCAGTATCGCAGGGTCAGGGATGCTGGCCCTCCATTCGCTCATAGGATGACACCAGGCCACAGACAGTGCGGGATGAGGGATGGGATCAAATTAGAAACATGACAGTAGACCAGCTGTGTCAGCCCAGAGCTGGCCCACAGGCCTGGCACCAGCCATTGAACTGGGGCTGCTGGCTGCCCTGCTAGCACCGGACTGTGGATGCCTGCCCGCCCACTCAAAGGCTGACTGTGCCCAATGGCTCATACTCATGACCCAAGCAATTTCTGTTGTTCATTCACAGTGCTTGGTGACAACCACCCTCTGGGACAAATGCCATTCTTGGAAACTCCAGTAGTATGAAGGGTCACAAGCCAGGGTGGTTGCTGAGCAGGGTGGCTGGCGGGGGTGCCAGGCCAGCAGGCAAAGGGTGCATGCTGTACTCTCAGCTCGTATGGGCACACAGAGTCCTGCTCACAGTTACTGGGGCTGGGCAGCCCCATCCCTGGGGACCAACTGGGACTGGCTGCAGAGAGTTTTAGCTGTTCAATGGGACCAGGTTGATATTGCTACATGACAAACCTCAATCCATGTGCCCCCCTCACGCTGTGCTGGTAGACGGCACACCCCTCAAGAAGGCTTTCTGGCTGTACCTGCTAACTGTGACCCTGTGACCCAGGGGTACTACTTATAGAATTTTCCAGGGGAAATAGAGGTGTGCAAAAAAATACTCTTCACTGCCCTATTTATAACAATGAAAACAAAAACAGCCGTTAACACCCAGGAATAGGGAGCCAGCTAAGTCAATGATGACACATATCATGGACCAGTAGGCAGTTGTAAAATTTCGTGGAAAATTATTTACTGACACAGGTAGAAGACAGTTCACAACAGAAGCAAGCAAAAACCAGTGTGGACACGGTGATGCCAGCTTTTGTTTTTGGAAACAAAGTTTTTTAAAATAAGCTGGATTAGTCACCATAGTGTTTTCAGAAAAATAAATAAATAAATAAAATTTTTAAAAGCTGGAATAAGCCAGGCGTGATGGCTCACACCTGTAATTCCAGCACTTTGGGAGGCTGAAGCAGGCGGATCACGAGGTCAGGAGATCAAGACCATCCTGGCCGACAGAGTGAAACCCCATCTGTACTAAAAATATAAAAAATTAGCCGAGCATGGTGGTACACGCCTGTAATCCCAGCTACTCTGGAGGCTGAGGCAGGAGAATTGCTTGAACCCGGGAGCTGGAGGTTGCAGTGAGCTGAGATGGCGCCACTGTACTCCCGCCTGGTGACAGAGTGAGACTCCATCTCAAAAAGAAAAAAAAAAGCTGAAATAACACACATCAGAATATTAACCATGGTTATTTTGGGATCGTATGACTGTGGGTACTTTTAAATTTCTTCATATTTTCTCTGTCTTCCAAATTTTCTCATGTCTATTAAGACATGAGTGGATTTTGCAATGATGGGAGAGAGCTATTTTTAAGTGTTGGTTTGTTCCGTTTACTCTCTTGGGGAAGCTGTCAGCTGTAGGACAAAGAATGGGAACTTCAGAGTTGGACAGAAATGGATACAAACCTGAGCCCCCCAGGTTCTTTTTTGTTTGTTTGTTTGAGACAGAGTCTCTCTGTTGCCCAGGCTGGAGTGCGGTGGCACAATCTCAGCTCACTGCAACCTCAGCCTCCTGGGTTCAAGCAATTCTTCTGCCTCAGCCTCCCAAGTAGCTGGGACTACAGGCGTGCGCCACCACGCTCAGCTAACTTTTGTTATTTTCAGTAGAGATGGGTTTTCGACCCGTTGGCCAGGCTAAACCTGGGCCCCTTTTGAGCAGCACAGCAGACCCCCCACTCAGGGCCATCTCAACGGGCCAGACCTCCCCCAACCCAAGGGCACTCCTGTTCAACTCTGGACCCCTGATTTATTGACCAACCTGAAGGTCTCAGTCTCCATTTTCCCCAATCCAGCTCCACCAAGCAGAAAATGCAGTGATTAATACTACTTCAAAGAGCCTAACTCAGCCAGAGATTTGGCAAAGAAGGGTTAAAAAAAAAAGTTGCACCTTGTTATTGCCATAGTTAGCTTCACACCTGTATCACATACATACATTCTTCCATTCTCACACCAACTCTAGGGGATGTGATTGTCTCCACTTGAGAGAAGAGAAACTCAGGTGACCTTCCCAAGGTCACAGAGCCAGAATGGCCGGCCTAGACCTGAACTCAGGCCAGTGGCACCACAGCCGCGACACTGTCTTCCATTGCTATTGTCTGGGTGAAGCAGATGACAGTAATGGCTCTGCTCATCTTGATCTGGATAACATTCTAAATGCTGTCATCTCATTGAAATCTCACTGCCTCCCATCTGACAGATGGGGAAACCAAGGCACAGAGAAAGGCACAGACATGCCTATAAGCCCAGCTGAGAGGAACGGGGATAGGCACCCAGAAGTCAGGCAGAGCCGGGGAGGGGGAGAAGCTGCTGATGGGGGAGGTGTGCACGTACCTTGACCAGAAAGCTGCTGTCACTCTCCTGGGTGACCATGACCACCGAGTCATGCAGCTTCTCATCAAAGTGGACGTGGCTGTGGGATCCTTCTGCATCGTGGCCTGCCGCAAAGCGGATACTCCGGACTCTGGGCTTGTTGCCTAGGAAGAGTGGGAGAGGGCTCTGAGGGCTTTCCCTGTCCCCAAGAAACTCCTCCCCCTTGTCCCCTCGTCGCCCCCAAGACTGCCCTTGACATCATCCAGCTTCCACTGGCTGGGCTCTTTTCAGGGGTCTTTTCAGGCTAGGATCATGAGGCTTGGGGCCTCCCCCTCGGCCCCGACCTGCCCCTCCCACAAAAATCCATCCCCTGCGAGTGAGCATAGGGGGACTCAGGGACTGACTAATATGACCCTTGCTTGGAGGGGATGGGGCTGGTGCCAGAGCCAGGAAGGGACAGTCTTCCAGACTCCCACCAAGCCAGGGCAGCGTGGGGCTCAGCCCAGTCCTCTGGATACCCTGCCCAGTGCTCTCCTTCACAGTGCAAAGCTCCCCATCCCTGGGGCCTACCCCTAAGCTGTGTCACTGCATGAGGCCCCTGCCTGCCCATCCTCATGGGCAGGGACAGGAACAGGCTCTAGGGGATCTGCCTAGGGGTGGCAGAAACAAAGGGGATCAAAAAACACACTCAGCCCACCTAGGCGAGGCTGCAGCTGCCACTAAACCTCACTGGCCACTGGCAGCAAGAAGAGAGAATCCAAGGAGGCTTCCAGACCCACCCCAAGACCCCCTTCCTTCCTCTGCCTAGCCCACCATCAAGGCCCTCAGCTGTCTCTGAGCTGGGTCAGGTTCTCCAAGGCCAGAAAGGGCAGAGGAGTGAGACAGGCAGGGTAGCCGGGAGCCGAGCTGAAGGCCTGGACTGGATGAACGCTCAGGCTGCAGAAGCCGAGAGCATGGCCCTAGTCCTCCCTGACCCCTGGCCCCTAGGCCCTCCCACCAAGAGCCCTGCCCAGGGTCTTCTTAGTGGGAGGACCTGATCCAGCTTTGAGCCGGCCTCTTGGATACTCGGAGGCCCAGGAGGCCAGCCTGGCACATCCACAATCCCTGGTGAGCCCCACAGAACTAACCCTCAAATCTCACCAGATCACCCTGGCCTAAAACCCTCCCTTATCCCTTCTGGACTCTGAAAGAAACCAAAATTCCCTTCCACAGCCTGCTGTGGCCCTCCCACATCACCAGTCTCAGTGCTCACCATAAGCCCCTCGGCTCCCCCAACCCCCACAGTGGAACGGCAGGGACACAAGAGCACACACCTCCACAGACCAGCCTAAGGAGTCAGCAGGGCTCTGCAGGGGTCCCTGCTAGGGCTTGCATGAGCCCCAGGACCTGGCACAAACACTGACATATTCCCAATCACATTCGCACACCAGCACACACGTACTCACACATGCACACACACATAAAGGTGGTGCGGGCCCTACCTGCAGCAATGGCCCTCCTACCAGGGCCCACTGGAAGAGCTTGTGCAAGCCCCACCAGGCCAGGAAGGCACTTACCCTTGTTGGCTGCCGCCATGGACGCCCTCCCTGCCACGCAGCTCCTGCCGGACACCGCCACTCACACTCAGCAGCCTCCCATGCTCCAGGGACACCAGCGGGAGCCTGAAGGATAGGGAGTGGGGAGGGCAGGGGTCAGGGCCACCCATGGACCCATGGCTCGGGGACAGCAGAGGAGCTCCCTTTAGGAAGGACTCAAACCCCTACTGCTCTCGGCAGCCCAAGTGGTGCCTGTACTGTCTAGCACGGGGGCTTCCGCCCACCCTCTACCAACTGCCCACATTCACCAAGAGCCCTCACCCCTTCCTGATACCCCAATGACTCAGGGTCCTGCCAGCATGTGCTGAGCTGCAGCTTCTAGGTGCCAAAGCAACAGCATAGGACTCCTATCCCCAGCACCCCCGGAGGCTGGCAGGAGGGGCAGCCTGGAAAGGAGGACTTTATTGGTGTTTTCCAGGGACCAGTTCTGGTGCTGCTGACCCCAAAGGCTGGGCCTGGAGCTACATTATTCAGGTCACACAAGCAATGCAGCTGGGTGAGGTCAGAGGCAACAGTGTGCTCGATGGTGGGCAAGAACAGGGGACCACATAAAATAAACATGCCTTTAGAGCTTTCCCTCCTGGTGATCGGTCAGGGCCATGTGCAAAACAGATGCCTGTGGAGGGGGTGTGCCCCCACCTGAACCCGCCATTCAGACCCTGCCCTGAGTCTCAGGCCTGCCTCTGGCTCAGCTCCCCAGTGGCAGCCTCAGCACAGGGGCAGTGAGAGGCGCCCCAGGAAGCCTCCAATGGGCCGAGCTGGGACCATCTGAGCATCAAAAAGAATAATGAGTGCAACTGATGGAAACAGATGGAACACATAAAAGCAGTGCATTCACAGAGATTATTAGAAAAGAAGAGAGAAAGCAAAACAAACAAACCCAAGCCCTCAAAAGCCTTCATTTGTCACCACTGACGGTAGCAGTGCCCTCTTTACTCTGAAAGCTAGGGATTAAAGAGAAAGAATTCAGCCTGTCTCTTGGCCTTTCTTGTAACCAAATTGCCCTGGTGGTTGTCGGAAAGCTCTTCTTTCGGGAAGAATTCTTGCTAATAAATAACAAAGAAATGACCAAATGCTAAGTCATTCTGCAACCCCTAAAGGAACAAATGCTGGAGGCAGCAAGAGCCAGTGGATGTTAAACCAGAGGGGAAGGTTGACAGGAAGCAGATACTCACAGGTGCCCAAGTGTCACTGAGAGAGGACCTGGTGTGACTTTTGTTTTTTTTTTTTTTTTTTGAGACGGAGTTTCGCTCTTGTCACCCAGGCTGGGATGCAATGGCACGATCTTGGCTCACTGCAACATCTGCCTCCTGGGTTCGAGCGACTCTCCCACCTCAGCATCCCGAGTAGCTGGGACTACAGGCACCCACCACCACGCCTAGCTAATTTTTGTATTTTTAGTAGAGACGGGGTTTCACCATGTTGGCCAGGCTGGTCTCGAACTCCCGACCTCAAGTGATCCGCCCACTTCGGCCTCCCAAAGTGTTGGGATTACAGGTGTGAGCCACCATGCCTGGCCGAGGACCTGGTGTTTAAGAGGAATAGCACAAGTTTACAATGGAGATATGTGACTTCTCCCAGTCACACAATGGTCTATCTCTCTACTCTCTGCAGGACAGCCTGTCACACTGATGCCTCCTGAAGTAAGGCAGCCCAAAGTCACAGCATCACTGACAAGAGATTCCTGCCAAAAAGGTTTAACCTGGATCTAAACCAGCCTCTAGCTTCAACTTCTCATTTGCTGAAAACACAGAGGAGGGTGGAACAAATTTAACAACTACATGAGAAAGCAATGAGGCAAGCCGAGAAGGCAGGACATTCTACAGGATGACTGACCTGTTTTTTGCTTTTGTTTTTGTTTTCAAATGTCAAGAAGAAAAAGAAAGCAGGCTAGGCACAGTGGCTCACGCCTGTAATCCCAGCACTTACGCGGATCACAAGGTAAGGAGTTCAAGACCAGCCTGGCCAACATAGTGAAACCCCGTCTCTACCAAAAGTACAAAGATTAGCCGGGTGTGGTGGCGGGCACCTGTAGTCCCAGCTACCTGGGAGGCTGAGGCAGGAGAATCACTTGAATCCGGGAGGCGGAGGTTGCAGTGAGCCGAGATCATGCCACGGCACTTCAGCCTGGGCGACACAGTGAGACTCTGTCACAAGAAAAAAAAAAAACAAGAAAAATAAAACGAGGGAGATTGTTCTAGATAGGAAAGCAGCAAACTACAGCTGATTACACAGCTGATGGTAGTAGGGTTGCTGCCTGTTTTTTTGGGTTTTTTTTGAGACAGGGTCTCACTCTGTCCAGCCCAGGCTAGAGTCCAGTTCACTGCCACCTTAATCTCCCAGGCTCAAGCAATCCTCCCACCCCAGCCTCCCAAGTAGCTGAGACCACAGCCACGCACCACCATGCCCGGCTAATTTTTGTAGAGACAGAGTTGCCCAGGCTGGTCTCAAACTCTGTAGCTTAAGCGATCCGCCCACCTCAGCCTCCCAAAGTGCTGGGATTACAGGCGTGAGCCGCCGGAACTGGCAAATAAAGTTTTTTGCAAATAAAGTTTTACTAATAGAATACTACACTTCATTCACTTATATGTTGTCTGTTTTTGCACTAAAACAAAGTTACTTCCAAGTAGTTATGATAGAGACCATATGGCCTGCAAAGTCTAAACCATTTATTATCTGGCCCTTCAGAGCAAAAGTTTGCCAACCCCTGTTCTAGATCAACACACACTTAACAGACCAAAAAAGGATAATCTTCAGGACAACTGACCTGTTTTTTTCACCACATCAGCTGCAAGAAGAAAATTAAAGGAGAGGGTGTTTCAAACTACCTATCAAAGAAGACATTTTGGGGGGGCTGGGTGCTGCGGCTCACACCTGTAATCCCAGCACTTTGGGAAGCCAAGGCGGGTTGGATCACCTGAGGTCAGGAGTTTGGGACCAGCCTGGCCAACATGGCGAAACCCCATCTCTACTAAAAATACAAAAATTAGCTAGGCGTGGTGGTGTGCACCTGTAATCCCAGCTACTCAGGAGGCTGAGGCAGGAGAATCGCTTGAACCTGGGAGGCGGAGGTTGCAGTGAGCCAAGATCCCGCCACTGCACTCCAACCTGGGTGACAGAGCGAGACTCTGTCTCAAAAAAAAAAAAAAAAAAAAAAAAAAGACATTTGGGGGATCTGGAAAATGTAAATAGCCTGGATATGAGGTGACACTAAGAAATGAGTTGATCATGGAATTGTATTATGTAAAGAAGTATGTCCTTATTTTGTCAGGGAAACTCACTGAACAACTTAGAGATGAGTGACACTGGCTCGTCAGTCCAGGGAAAGAAGAAGAACTACAGGGTGGCCTCATAGTCTAGGGCTGGGCCTGTGGAGGGCATGACCTCTAGGTCCCTCTGGTGCCAAGCTTCCCTGGGAGCAGATGTGGCCTCACCTTGCTCCCCACTTCTCAATGTGGGCAAAGTCCACCCAGGCCCAAGCCTTGCCTCATGGGCAGGGTGTTCACAGTTTGGGTACCATCAGGAGCCCCCTTTGGCCAATGGACCAGGCCAGCAACCCCCTCTTGGAGGTGAGCTTCCAAGCCCCAGCCCAGGGTGCAGGAAGTGGAGCTACACCCATTCACCTCTGGCCAGGGCCACTGTGGGGTCCGTTGCCTCAGACCTGGAAAGCTCAGCTTGTCCCCAGGGAACTTGGTCTTGGAGAGCAGCCTGCCGTAACCACCACCCGACTACAGCTGCCCCCAAAGCTGTGAACTCAGAGTATATGACAAATGGCCAAGTGAAGAGTGTGAGGCCCTCCTCCTATCCTGCAGAGGCTGCTCCAGCCACACCTCTGCAGCCAGGAGGCAGTGACAGCCCAGTGTCCACAAGGTCCCCCCATCTCCCAGGATGCTTCCTGAAGGCTCAGGTTAAACTGCACCAGTGGCTGGTGAGCAAAGGCTGCAGGCCCTTTTCACAAAACACTCTGACCCGGTCCATGCAGGGCACCCTCCCTGTCTTCCTCCCAACCTACTGCCTGACCGCGCCCCCGCCCCGCCTTTGCCCAGGTCATCCCTTCAGCCAGGAACAATCCCGTCCCTCCCAGCCACACCTTCGACAGGGTCTCAGCCCCAACATTTCTTTTTTAAGGACGCACACCCTGCAAATCCCAGGACAGGACTACAGCTCTTTATGGAATCCCCTTTCTCATGTCTGGGATAATTTGATATCCCTCTTCCTCACCTTATAAGGGTAGTGACTGTGTTTTTGTCAAACCCTGTGTCCCCGGCACTCAGTGCAGCACCAGACAGGGAGGAGCTGTGTTTGGTTTATGTTTGTTGAATGAATGACCACATCACATTTCTTTGGAGGGCCTGGCCAAGGCCCATACTTCAGCGCTAAATGATATGGTCAGGGCCAATGACTGCACTGGGGGCTCTCAGGAAGCAGAACTCCCCACCCCACTCTCTTACCCCACCTCTGCCCTGGGGGGCACTTCCCTCTCCCTGGCCCCCACCAAGTGGCCTCCAACTGACATTCCTCAGGCCTTGCTGCAATCAGCTGTTTACCTGTCCATGCCTGCTTTGAGAGGGACATGCCCCATGTCTACTGAGGGTAGGACCCACATCCATGCAGTGCCAGTACTCAGTAAAGGCCAAACACTCAGGGCCTGTAACCCTCCGGACAGCGAGAACATACAGGCAGGAAGCAAGTGACTTCAGGAACCCAAAGGAAACTGAGAAAACCAAACCTCCTTTCTCAATGGATAACCTGCTGGTCGCTGTCCCCCGAGAGCTAGACTCTTGTCCACATACAATTCCTCACCAGAAACAGGCACAGAGGACACTGGGCCTCCCCTGCTGCAGCTGTGTCCACAGAGAACAGCTAGGCCACCACACAACCCCAAGCCTGGCCCTGCCTCCAGCCTCCTCCTGTGCCAACCAAGGCCTCACCGTGGCTCAATCCACATGGCCCCCAGAGGCAGCAGTCCTGGTTCAAATTCAGGATCTGCCCTTGCTAGCTGCATGGGTGAGTTCTTTCACTTCTCTGTCCCTGTTTCCTAATGTGTAACACAGGAATAAGCAGCAGTGGCCTCTTCCTCCCAGGGTTTGCTGCAACTGTGCCTGAAGCTCTGTGACAATGCACCCCCCACCTCTGCAAAAGCAAACCCCCAAAGGCCTGGTTTCTAAAGCAACAGCAATTTCAGCAGCACCGTCAGAGAGGCACTTCAAGCCAATCCTGGAGGAGACAGGAGTGACCCTTAGAGTGGGCCCCAGGGACATCAGCCTTCTTGGAAAACAGCTCAAGGGGTGAGGGGGCCTCCCTCCTCCTGCCTCCCCCTTCTCCCACTCCCAAAGCAGCCAGGTCCCTAGGGAGGGTCAGAGAACAGATGCTGGGAGTTTCCAGTCCCCCTAACCAGAGGGGGTGACAAGGAAGATGTGCAGAATGAACATCCTGGGAAACTGGGAAATGACCAGGGAGGAACATGGTGCCTTCCCCCACAGCAAAAAAAAATTATACCCTCCCCCATGAGATGGAGTGTCAGCAAGCTTCCAGGCCCCAGCCCAGGGTGCAGGAAGAGGAGCTACACCTATTCACCTCTGGTCAGCATGCTCCCAACGTCTGAGACCTCATTTCTCATTCCTTCTTCAATCCCCATTCTCACAGTGGTTCGAGGTCTTTCTCTCTGAGCCAGGACTCCACAACCTTCCACCCTCCCTACCTCTTCCTCTCCTACCCCAGCTTGGGGCTCAGTCCTGGCTTAAGCACTTAGTCCAGCAGAAGCACTGTGTAGCCTCCCATTAAAGCTAACGCCTGTGAAAAGAACACCCATTGAGGCCTTGAGATGGGGCCACACTGACCTGCTGACTCTCAGGACTGGACACAGCAGGGGCCACACATACTCAGAACAAGGCCTGGAAAGTCAAGGGTCAGTAGTTGTGGCAGCTTCACATCAACTCAGCCTTAATGTGACTTAATTTCCTTCTCCCTCCAGCGGGCCAAAGGTGCAAAGATAAGTATGGCTGTTCTCTCTCCCTCTAACAGTGAGGTGCTGGGGGTGGGGGTGGGGGAATATGGAGAAGGGACCCTCACCACCCACACCTTCCTGCCTCCCCAACAAGTGCTGCCCTCCTCTGCCCAGCATTCTCCCCACTTTGCCCTCAGCTAGTGGGTGCTTAGCCTCCAGATCGCATGCCCCACCTAAGCCCTGCCCTGGGCCTGTGATCCAGAGGTCCTAAGAAGCAGAGGCCAGGCTGGATGCAGGGGGTCAGCCAAGGTGAGGGTGGGAGCACACAGGATTATCTCCCAGGGACAGGGCTGCTGCCTCGTAGCTCAGGATGGATAGAATGTGGGGGGATACCCAGCTACATTTTCCCTCCATAGAAGACCAGAATGGGAGGGGGATAGGGGTGCTGCCCCGACTTTCTTCAACTCCCCGAGGCAGAAAAATACCCTACCTCCACTTTCCAGTGCCAAGATTCAAGAAGAAAGGCAAGCGGAGACTTCCCTTTCTCAGTCCCTGCTTACTAATGGAAACACCGGTCCAGAACCTAAATCCAGTCCCTCCTCCTTCGTACCACCGGGAGGGAGGTGCAGCCCAAGCCCCCGAGGCCCCAGGGGTCCAGGTGTAAGACCCTTTATCCTCTCCGGCAGCCATCCCTGTGGGTGTGGCACCCCCGCCACACCCCATTCTTGTCATCTCAGGGGGAGGGGGGAAATGTAATCGGACAACCCCCCCATCCAATCCATCCTGAGCTGCGAGGCGGCGGCTCTGTCCCTCGGAGATAATCCTGTGCGCTCCCCACCTTCACTCACCTCGGCTGACGCAGGAGTCTCCGGAGCCCGCACTCCCAGACATCAATGCCCTCCTTCCTGAGGGTGCTGAGGCTTGGAGGCTCAGAGATGCTACTCGTCCAAGGTCATGCAGCGAGGCAGCGGCAATGAACAGGGTCGTGGGGAGGAGGGGGCGCTGACCCCCATACGCCCCCGCCCTCACCACCGCACTCGTGCCCCCGGACAATCGCTTCGCGGAAAACACCCCAGCTGCACCAGCTAACGGTCACTGCGCCCCGGGAACCTGACATCACTCTAGTTCAGGTGCTGGGGAGTCCTCCAGGCCCGGCCCCGACAGCGGAGCCCCCCACCCCAGCCCTGCCATCACGGCCGCTGGGGTCCCAGGCACTGACTGCTCGGGACAGGGCCGGGACTGGGAGGGGACCTCGGCGAACGGGAAGGAACCGGGAGGCAGGGAGCAGAGGGGTGGCCTCACCTTGCGGGGTGCACCCCGGGGCCGGGGAGGGCACGGACGACCGCTGCGGCGGCAGCGGCTGCAGGAGCTCAACGCCGAGCACGAGGAAGGGAGCCCCGCGCCGCGGCCGCCCTCCCGTTGGCACGCCCCCGCCTCCGCCCATTGGTTGATCTGGGGGGGGTGGGGCGAGGGACGCTCCGGACCAATGAGCGGGCTCCAAAGAACAGCCAACTGGCGAAGGCCGCCTACGTCACGTGCCAGGGTCGCTGAGGCAGCGCCCTGCGAGTCCGCGCCTGCGGGGCTAGCTCTCGCGAGGAAGGCGGGCAAGCGGCCCAACTAGGCCAGGGGCCAGAACTGGGCACTGGAAGAGGGAGAAGGAGGGCCTCCGATAGGCCCCGCCCCCGCTACGTCTTCCGCCTAGGGGATAGCGCCTCTAGCCTTGACCCTTGCTTAGGACGCACCTCCCTTGGGCCCTTCGCTCTCGGGAGGGCTGTCGGGCGCGTCTCGGGGCTGGGTGGAGCTCCTCAAGGTGGCCTTTCTCCCTGAGCTTCCACGCCGGCTTCGGCCATCGATACGGGCCATGTTGGTCTCGTTCAGGAGCTGAGGAACCCTCCATCACTCCTGTTTCGACCCCAGGGTTTGGACCTCTTCCCCTTCCACCCCATCCCCTGTCTCGGAAGAAGCGCCCCCGTGCGGGCCCGAGACGCGTCCCGGGTGCCCGGCCCGGCCTGGAGAAGCATCAGAACAAAGAAGGCACGCGGGCTGGGGGCTGGGAGAGCCTGTGACGCGCCCCCGGGGACCACAGCCTCTGCTCCCGGTCTCCATGGAGGCGGTCGCCATGGCAGCGAGATGCGCCTCGCTCCGCACCGTGGGGTGGGATGTGGGCGCCTGCAATGAGCCGGGGAGCGAGAGGCGTGGCCCTCCGGTCTGCGGGGGTTCTTGCCGGTGCTCTCCGCCCGCCAGTTAGCGAACACTCCACCTATACTTCGCCCGTGGTGACGGATTCCCCAAAGTGCCCTCAGTAAGCCGCCGGAGCACGCAGCGCCTTGCTTCCAACGAAACTAGAGAGACCGCCTGGGCGGCGGAAGGCCAGCCTCCCTTCGGCAGGGCCGGGGTCGCTGCCTTAAAGGAGCCCTCAAGTCTGCCACCCTGTGGCCCATAACCTGTCTGCTGATCTCCAGTCTGCACACTGTTGGCAAATTAATCTTTCTGAGCTCTTGTTTTCATCGCGTCCCTCTCCTGCTCCAAAGCCCTCTGGGATTGTCTCCAGCAGCGCTTCACAAACTTTAGCAGCATTTTGGGTGATTCATGTGCCCTCGCGTTTGAGAGACAGCGCTTACATTGAGAGCTTTTCACATTCTGATCTCAGCCCATCCACTCCTGCCCACTCTACCCACTCCCACCCCACTACCTTTAGACCTTGTCTTGAAAGTCTAAAGTTGGCAGACGGTGGGCCTCAAGTGGCCCGTAGGTGTATTTTGTTTAGCTCACATGGGGCTTTTTTAAAAAAGTCCTTCCCCCTCCCGCCTCCTCCGCCTCTTTCTGGAATCAGGAATCTGGTTTCGTGGCTTCTTTTGAAATATCAGAAGATCTAACAACATGGGCTCACATTCCAGCCTGGCATTACAAGCCCCTTTAAGAGCACATCAATTTACCATAGTCCCCACCAATCCCTATTTCTCACGGTTAATTACCTTCTGGGTCTGTGCAGACATTTGTGATCCCCTCCCCCTCATTATCCCACCTTCCAACCTGGAAGGCCCTCCCCCCTCTCTTCCCATAGCCAAAATTCAAGCCCTCTTCAACCAAGATAAGTTTTGCCTATTTATTTATTTATTTATTTATTTATTTTTGAGACAGAGTCTCACTCTGTCGCCCAGGCTTGAGTTCAATGGTGCCATCTCAGCTGACTACAGCCTCCACCCCCTCCCCCGCCCGGTTCAAGCCATTCTCCTGCCTCAGCCTCCCAAGTAGCTGGGATTATAGGTGCGCGCCACCACACCCAGGGCTAATTTTTGTATTTTTAGTGGAGACAGGGTTTCACCATGTTGGTCAGGTTGGTCTCAAACTCCTAGCCTCAAGTGATCCACCTGCCTCAGCCTCCCAAATTGCTGGGATTACAGGCATGAGCCACCGTGCCTGGCCCAAGCCTGCCTTTTTCAAAAGTCTTTCTAGCCAACTTCTCAAAACCATCTTTGGTGTGGGCTCTCTCAAACACAAACTAGCTGCTAACTGCACAGCCCGGGGTTATTTCCGAATTGTCAACTCCTTTCAGCAAACATTTACTGAATGTATCTGATGAGTAAGTTATTGTGCTAGGCTCTGTGGAGTGGAAGGCGCTCACAGTTTAGTGTAGGAGGGACACCACACACAAAGAACTGTGGTCTCCTGTCCTTGCCAAATGTTCCTCACACTCCCAGGCATCGGGCAGTCTGGCCCACTGGGAGGAGCTGAAATACAGAGCTGCCCATGCCTAGGGATGCTACATGCTCTCAGGGAAGGCCAAAGATGGTTCTGGAAAGCCTCCAGGAGAAAATTAGACTCTTCGTGTCAGGAGGAAGTCAGGGCAGGAGTTACATGGCTGCTCCATCACTGCCCAATGTGTCTGTGTTACCACATGAGTGGTGCCCAGGCTCTGGGGCCCTTACCAAAGTTAGATGGCCCTGCAAGGGAAACTACAGGCCCATACCCGGCTCCCTGGAGATGGAGGCAGGACAAGAAGAATTAGGAACAACTCCAGGTTAGGAGAACAGATGGAGCACGTATAAAACATCCACTCACGGCCGGGCGCGGTGGTTCATGCCTGTAATCCCAGCACTTTGGGAGGCCGAGATGGATGGATCACGAGGTCAGGAGATCGAGACCATCCTGGCTAACACGGTGAAACCCCGTCTCTACTAAAAATACAAAAAATTAGCCGGGTGTGGTGGCGGGCGCCTGTAGTCCCAGCTACTTGGGAGGCTGAGGCAGGAGAATGGCGTGAACCTGGGAGGCAGAGCTTGCAGTGAGTCGAGATTGCGCCACTGCACTCCAGCCTGGGCGACTGAGCCAGACTGCATCTCCAAAAAAAAAAAAAAAAAAAAAATCCACTCACCATGAGAACCTGGTGAGTTTTAAAAAAAAGACAACACTTGCTACAGCTCCAAACACATGGTATTCTGTACCCTCTTAGTTTTTTTATTTTTATTTTTCAGAGACAGGGTCTCACTATATTGCCCAGACTGGTCTCAAACTCTTGGCCTCAAGCAATCCCCCGACCTCGGGTTCCTAATGTGCTGGGACCAGACCAGAGGCACGAGCCACTGTGCCTAGCCCTCTATTCTTTTTAATTAAAAATTAAACAACTATAACCTCATTGGAAAACTGTTTGGCAGTACCTAATAAAAATGATAAATGAAATGAGTAATTCCACTTTTTTTTTTTTTTTTTTTTGAGACAGAATCTCACTCTGTCACCCAGGCTGGAGTGCAGTGGTGCAATCTCGGCTCTCTACAACCTCTGCCTCCTGGGCTCAAGCACTCCTCCCACCTCAGCCTCCTCAGTAGCCAGGACTACAGGCTCATGCCACCACACCCAGCTAATTTTTGTATTTTTTTTTTGAGATTACAGACATGCGCCACCACGCCGGCTAATTTTGTATTTTTAGTAGAGACAGGTTTCTCCATGTTGGTCATGCTAGTCTCAAACTCCCAACCTCAGGTAAACTGCCTGCCTCAGCCTCCCAATGTGCTGGGATTACAGGTATGAGCCACCGTGCCTGGCCAATGTTTTTGTATTTTTAATAGAGACGGGGTTTCACCATGTTGGCCAGGCTGGTCTCGAACTCCTGACCTCAGGTGATCGACCCACCTGGGACTCCCAAAGTGCTGGGATTACAAGCTTGAGCCACCATGCCCAGCCATGGCATGTGTTTAATTTTAAAAGAAACTGGCAACTTGTTTTCCAAAATGATTGTACTTACTTACACTCCCATTAGGAGAGTATAAGAGTTCCTGTTGCTTCACATCCTCATCAACATAAAAATTAGCAATTTTGTAAAAAACACTACACCATGCAAACCAAACAAAGCAGGGCAACGGACTACCAGTCTTCAGCCTCTCCTCTGAGCCATGCCCTTGTAGAGGACAATTTCACAACAGCTATCAAGATTACAAATGCACACACAGAAAAAGAGAAAAAAACCAGCCTGGCCAACATGGTGAAACCCCATCTCTACTAAAAATACAAAAAATTAGCCAGGCGTGGTGGCAGGTGCCTGTAATCCCAGCTACCCAGGAGGCTGAGGCAGGAGAATCGCTTGAACCCAGGAGGCGGAGGTTGCAGTGAGCCGAGATAGCGCCATAATACGCCAGCCTGGGCCACAGTGCAAGACTCTGACTCAAAAAAAAAAAAAGAGAGAGAGGAAAAAAACACAACAAAGATTATAGATGCATATATTCTTTGATCTAGGAACCCCAGTTCTGGAATTTATCATTTAGATATACTTCCACATGATACTAAATCATGAGTATATGAGGTTATTTATTGTTGCATTCTTGTAATAGCAAAAGATTGGAAATAACTCAAATGTCCATAAATAGAAGACTTCTTAAATAAATTTGGTACAGACAATATAATCTTATATGGCTTTAAAAAGAAAAAGAAAAAAAAAAAAAACAGAGGAAGTTTTCAATGTCCTCCCAAGTAGCCAGGATTACAGGCATGAGCCACCATGCCGGGATAATTTTCGTATTTTTAGTAGAGATGAGGTTTTGCCATGTTATCCAGGCTGGTCTCAAACTCCTGGCCTCAAACGATCCACCCGCCTCAGCCTCCCAAAATGCTAGGATTACAGGCATGAGCTACCATGCCCAGCCTGCTAAGGAAAGATTTTGTATTAGCTAGGATTCTCCAGAGAAACAGAACTAGGAAAGAGGGCAGATAGGAAAGACTGACATATTATAAGGAATTGGCTCACACAATTATGGAGTCTGACCAGTCCCAAGAGCTGCAAGGTGAGTTGGCAAGTTGGAGACCCAAGAGAGCCAATGGTTTAGTTCCAGTCTGAGTCCCAATGCCTGAGAACCAGGAAAGTCAATGATGTAGCTCCAGTCCAAAGGCCAGCAGGTTTGAGACCAAGGAAGAATCAGTGTTTTAGTTTGAGCCCAAAGGCAAGAAAAAAGCTGATGTTCAAAGGCCACCAGGCAATAAAAATTCTCTCTAATTTGGGGAGGGCCAGCCTTTTTCTTCTATTTAGGTCTCAGCTGACTGGATGTGGCCCACTCACATTAGGGAGGGAAATCTGTTTCACTCATCTGCTGATTTCTTTCTTTTTTCCTTTTGTTTTTTGAAATGGGTTCTCACTCTGTTGCCCAGGCTGGAGTGCAGTGGCATGATCTTGGTTCCCTGCAACCTCCACCTCCCGGGTTCAAGCGATTCTCCTGCCTCAGCGTCCCGAGTAGCTGGGGTTACAGGCAATCACCACCACGCCCGGCTAATTTTTGTATTTTTAGTAGAGACGGGGTTCCGCCACGTTGGCCAGGCTGGTCTTGAATGCCTGACCTCAGGTGATCGGTCCGCCTTGGCCTCCCAAAGTGCTGGGATTACAGGCGTGAGCCACCATGCCCGGCCTCATCTGCTGATTTAAATGTTAACCTTAGCCGGGTGTAGTGGTTTATACCTGTTTTCTCAGCACTTTGGGAGGCCGAGGCGGGCAGCTCACTTGAGCTCAGGTGTTTGGGTCAACATGGTGAAACCCTGCCTCTACTAAATATATAAAAATTAGCTGGGGATGGTGGCATGTGCCTGTAGTCCCAGCTACTCAGGAGGCCGAGGCACGAGAATCACTTGAACCCAGGAGGTGGATGGTGCAGTTAACTGAAATTGTGCCACTACACTCCAGCCTGGGTGACAGAGCAAGACTCTGTCTCAAAAATAAGAGTAAGACAAATGTGCATGTTTGTTTATAGTCACATAAAGTCATTCCGGAAGGATACATAAAAACTAAAGATAGAGGTTCCCTATTAGAGATGTGCTGGGAACAAGAAGACTTTTCACTTTTTATGTGTTTTTTTTAAAATCATATATATGTTTTATCTATTCAAAACATTAAGTAACAAAGTTTAAATACCCTTTCATGCCTTCCTCTCCTGTAGGGTTGTGAACACTGGAGGGAACAAATCATGTTTTATACTCACTTTTGTATTCCTGGTATTTAGTACATAGTAAGTACTCAATTAAATAGAGGAAAGAACGAATGAATGAACCAGAAGATAGCAGATTTAGTGTCGGTTAGAGAGAGGAGAGGGGCCAGGCACAGTGGCTCACACATGTAATCCCAGCACTTTGGAAGGCCGAGGCAGGAGGCTCACTTGAACCTAGGAGTTGGAGACCAGCCTGGGTAACAAAGCGAGATCCTGTCTCTACAAAAAAAAAAAAAAAAAAAGGCCAGGCGCAGTGGCTCACACCTGTAATCCCAGCACTTTGGGAGGCCAAGGTGGGTGGATCACCTGAGGTTAGCAGTTTGAGACTACTAGGCCAATGTGGTGAAACACTATCTCTACTGAAGATACAAAAATCAGTTGGGCGTAGTGGCAGGTGCCTGTAATTCCAGCTACTCAGGAGGTTGAGGCAGGAGAATCGCTTGAATCTGGGAGGCAGAGGTTGCAGTGAGCCGAGATCACACCACTGCACTCCAGCCTGGATGACAGATTGAGACTCCATCTCATAAAAAAAAAAAAAATTAGCTGGACATGGTGGTATGCACCTGTCCTCCCACCTATTCCAGAGGCTGAGGTGGGAAGATTGCTTGAACTTGGGAGGCTGGGGTTGCAGTGAGCCAAGATTGTGCCACTGCACTCCAGCCTGGGCGACAGAGTAAAACCCTGTCTCTAAAAAAGAAGGGAGTTATGGCTGGGTGCGTTGGCTCACGGCTGTAATCCCAGCACTTTGGGAGGCCAAGGCTGGTGGATCACCTGAGGTCAGGAGTTTGAGACCAGCCTGACCAATATGGTGGAACCCTGTCTCTACTAAAAATTCAAAAATTAGCCAGGTGTGGTGGCGTGTGCCTGTAATCCCAGCTACTTGGGAGGCTGAGACAGGAGAATCACTTGAACCAGGGAGGTGGAGAGCGCAGTGAGCCGAGATCATACCACTCACTCCAGCCTGGGTGACAGAGCAATACTCTGTCTCAAAAAAAAAAAAATAAAGAAAAAAATTTTTTTAATTAAATTAAAAATAAGGGAGTTATAATCTTATGTAATCACAAAAGTTGACATCCTATCACATTTGCTATATTCTACTTATCAGAAGCAAGTCACTAAGTCCAGCCTACATTCAAGGAAAGGGGTACACATGGCGGTGATGTCCAGGAGGCAGGTATTACTGGGAGCCACGTTAGGAGCTGTCTACTACAAGGAGGAAAAAGCAATGAAAGGATGAAATCTAGGATGGTGGTTATCTCTGAGTGGAAGCAAGGGGGAGAGAGGCAAGAAGCACATGGCAGGTGAAAGTTATTTGTAATAATTCCATTCTTGGGGCAGGTGGTGGGTTTATAGGTGTTCATAAGTGAGTTGATTATGGACAAATGGGGAGAGAGTGTCATGAACCAAGGATTATATTTAGTCCAATTCAGTAATATTTAAAATATTCAATAATAAATGAAATAAAATTGCCAACTACTCCTGACCTTGTTCTGAGCCCCATCCATGCACTCTACCTGATCTTAGGTTAACACTGGCTCCACCTGACCCTCCACTTGCCCCAAACTAACGATTAGCCCTTCACACACACTGACCCTTGCTATAGCACCACGATCTCTCCACAGTCTGCAATAGGCCCCCGGAGTTCTATTCTCTGAAACTTTTACCCATGTAACCTCACCTGTAGGCTGCTGTATGTAAAGATAGTAGGAATGGCTGATGGAGTGGCCCAAGGACCAGGAGACAGGGCAGGCTAATAGTTCTGCCTTAGCAGTAGCACTGTGGGCCCAGAATACAGGTTTGATGGCTAGTGTCACGACCTCACCTATTGGCCTCCTGCATGGCAGAGGCTGGGCCAGGTCCTGATGGTTCTTCCTCTTTGAGGCATCTGCTCCTGGTATCCAGATATAGCTGTCTGTCTCTGAGAAGGTGCACCTCTGCCACAGCACCAGGCCTGTAACTTCCTTGTTGGTAGCAGACTCTATCAACTCTCTCCCTTCCTGGCTTTGATGAAGTAAGCTACCATACGGGAAATGGCCATGTGTCAAGGAAATGAGAGTGGCCATTGGCCAACAACAAGTAAAACACTGAAGCTTTCAGTCTGACAGCCCACTAGGAAGTGAATTCAGTCAGCAACCAAGTAAGCCTGGAAGCCTGGAAGCCTGGATCCTTCCCCAGTTGTGCCTTCAGATGAGACAGCAGTTCTGTTGGCCCTTTGCTTGCAGCCTTGTAGGAAACATTGAAGTGGAGGACCCAGCCAAGCCTGGCCTGGACTCTTGACCCACAGAAAATGTGAGATATAATAATAAGTATGTGTTGTTCTAAGCTGCTAAATTGGTGGTAATTTGCTACACAGTAAGAGATAATGTATACAGGTTCTTTTCATTCCTTTTGCTATTACAAAGAGTGTTTCTATGGGCCAGGCATGGTGGCTCATGCCTGTAATCCCAGCACTTTTGGAGGCCAAGGCAGGTGGATCACTTGAGGTCAGGAGTTCGAGGCCAGCCTAGCCAACATGGTGAAACCTGTCTCTACCAAAAATATAAAAAATTAGCCAGATGTGGTGGCATGCATCTGTAATCCCAGTTACTTGAGAGGCTGAGGCAGGAGAATCACTTGAACTCAGGAGGTGGAGGTTGCAGTGAGCCGAGATCGTGCAATTGCACTCCAGCCTGGACGACAGAGTGAGACTCCATTTCAAAAAAAAACAAAACCAAACAAAAAGAGTGTTGCTATGAACGTTGCTGTAACATGTCTCCCAGAACACAGAACACAAGAGCCTAGGTTTCCCTTGGGTATGTGCTGGGTATATGCCTAGGAATAGAATTGTTAGATCTCAGGATGTTTGTTTTGTTTTGAGACAGAGTCTCATTCTGTTGCCCAGGCTGGAGTGCAGTGGTGCGACCTTGGCTCACTGCAACCTCTGCCCCCCGAGCTTCAAGCAATTCTCCTGCCTCAGCTTCCCAAGTAGCTGGGACTACAGGTGCCCACCACCACGCCTGGCTAATTGTTTGTATTTTTAATAGAGATGGGTTTTCACCCTGTTGGCCAGGCTGGTCTTGAACTCCTGGCCTCAAGTGACCCACCTGCCTTGGCCTCCCAAAGTGCTAGGATTACAGGCCTGAGCCACCATGCCCAGCTGGATCTCAGGATTTACAAATGTTCCACATTACTGGTAGTCAGAAAACCATTAAAGTTAGGGTCAGGCCATGGCTGCAGTGTATTGGCCAGGGTTGGGAATAAAGCTTGGCCTCAATCCATTGAAGCTGGGATTGTCTGTGGACAGGGTTGGAGTCGTACAGAGGGCCGAGTTAGGGGTCAGTCCATAAGTAGGGTTGAGGGTGAGTGAGTGGCCACATTTGGGAAGAATTTGAAGCCTGGTTTGGGGTTGGGCTTGGACAAGGTTGGAGAACACTGTGAGGGTGGGTTTGGGGGTCAATCTAAGGCCAGGGTTAGAAGTTAGGCTGTCATCCTGTGCAAAACCTGACCCCTGGTGATATCATCAACCTACCAAGCTGTGGCCACACAGGACTCAGCCACCCACAACATGAGATCCACTCTGGGTCCAGAAAGCTCTTTCACTCAAGGCGGGGGTGGGGAGATGGAGGACAAGGGAAGAAGAAACTGGCTCCCCTCAGAGATCTATGCAGAAAGAGAAGGCAGGCACAGGAAATAGAACACAACACTAACTTTAATGGGGCAGCCCTGAGCCGTATCCTTCAAACCTTCCCCCTCAGTACCCCGTGCGCGAGGAGGGAGAGGCGACTGCTACAGGCACATTGTCAATGTCCTCCCTATTCCTGGCGATCCCACTCCTCACCCCTTCCTCTCCAGCTGCTGCGGTCTCCGTCGCCGAGGTGGGTCCCGGGTAAGCTCCCAGGAGGGGCAGGGGAGCCCCTCAGAGGCCCGGGGCAGATTTCCCCATGGCTGAGGGCATGGGGAACTAGCCTGGATGGAGACGCCGCCGTCCTCAGAGCTGGGCGGGGACCTGATACTGGGGGTGTGGACAGAGCCAAGGGACCGCCCCCCAAGGCCCAGCGTCGGGAGCTGCAAGGCCGGGACCAAGGTGTTGGACACTGCTTTAGGGGGCAGGCTAGGTCTCTGCACGTGGCTTCTGGGCTCTGGAAAGCGGTCCATTCTCCTGACCCGGATCTCCGGAGTGGGAGGAGGCGGCTCAGTCCCGGGCCTCCGCTCCTAGAATTTCTGTCCCATCTCCTCCCACGTTCACCCATACCAAGGAAGGAGGGCACTCGGGCTCCAAGAGGCTCGTGAGAGCAGCGGGCTCCGCCCTCCCAATGGTCTGTCCATCGGTGGGTGGGTGGGGCGCGGCGTCGGGGCTCTTGCGGGTACCGGGGCGTCCCCGCGCGGCCCGGGCCGCCGCTCACCGCTGCTTACGCTCCGCCTGCTGGAGCCGCCGGGAGAGGTCTTCGATCCGCACATTCTTGAGCTGGAGCAGGTGCTCCAGGCGCCTTACCTTCATCTGCAGGACCTAAGCCGCGCCGCGCAGCGCAGGGGTCAAGCCCGGCGGCCTGCTCTCTCCTGCCCGGCCTCTGCTGGCCACGAGCCCCCACCCGCAGCCTTCCTAGACCCCTCACCTGCACGGTCTCTTGAGAGGCCAACAGCTCCTGCTCCTTTTCAGCGATCTGGAGGACGAAGCTTGGGTCGCCCTGCAACTCCTGGTTATATGCTGGAGGCCGAGGCGCCGGCGGCCGGTCCCAGCTGGGGTGGGAAGCAGCTTAGCGGAGGCTTGGACCTCGGGCCCTACACTTACCCTTCCAGTGCCCTCGACCAGGCCTTCCCTTCTCTCCCTCTAGCTCCTTTCCTGCTTCCCGACTGTCTCAGGCTCAGCCTACCGTGCCCCCCAACCCCAGCTGTGTGCAGAGATCACCAGCCTGGTGAAGTCGGGAACTCCCAGCTTCTTTACCTGAGCTGACCCCCTCGCTGGGGGTCCGGGGCACCTTCACCTCGGGCCTTCTGGGATAAACCTGAGACAGAGCAAGTGGAGGAATGACTGTGCTGGAGTCTCATTCTCCTGCTTCCCCCTCCCTACTTCCACTCTCACAAGCGACAGGAAGAACAGAAGGAAAGCTCCACCCAGGACGGAGAAATGGAAAAGGCCACCTTACCCACATCCATGTAGCCACTGCCATCCTGGGGAGCCAGCTCCTGAAAGAACCCCGGGGGTCCGCTGTAAGCCCGGGCTCAGTCATCCCCAAGGAGCCCCATGTCCCTTCCACGGGCCCCCAGGCCAGGCTCTATTAGCCAAGCACCCTCCCCGACACTTATCACCCAGGCTGGCCTTTGTGTGGTCTGGGGAGCGCCCCCCACCCAGCCCCCAGAGCAGTGGGAGAAGCTTGAGCGGGGTGGCACCTGTAAGGAGCCCACGCCCTGCTTCCTGCGCCTCTGCCTCTCCTCCAGGCGCTGCCTCAGCGGGATGAGCACCAGCTCCACCACGCCTGGGGTACACTGCGCGATCTTGTGCATCACGTCATCTGGTACTGAAAAGTTCAGCCTCTTCAGTACCTTCCTGAGGGGTAGACACAGGGATAGCAGATTGGGTCCTGGGGAAATGAAGTGAGGGGATGGGGGAGAGGGAAAGGGGCATGGTGGTTGCAGTTCTGAGTGCACAGCCCTGGGGGAGTGAAAGCACATCGCATCTGAGCTTCCTTGTTTGGGTGTCCCAAGGTTCCTTGCCTCCTTCCAAATAGAAGAGTCTCTTGGCCGGGCGCGGTGGCTCACGCTTGTAATCCCAGCACTTTGGGAGGCCGAGGCAGGCGGATCACGAGGTCAGGAGATCGAGACCACAGTGAAACCCCGTCTCTACTAAAAATACAAAAAATTAGCCGGGCGTGGTGGCAGGCGCCTGTAGTCCCAGCTACTCGGAGAGGCTGAGGCAGGAGAATGGCGTGAACCACGGAGGCGGAGCTTGCAGTGAGCCGAGATTGCGCCACTGCACTCCAGCCTGGGTGACAGAGCGAGACTCCGTCTCAAAAAAAAAGAAGAGTCTCTTGATTTTGTAATCGGACGAATTCTGTCTGTGTTGACCCTCCCCACCCTGCCACCAAAACAGTCTCAGCCTGGGCAAAGAAGACCATAGGAGATGATGGGGCTGGGGTAGTCCTTCCCGGGAACCCAGGGTGGGGGCTGGAGATTCCCACTCCTGCACCCAGGTGTTCTGCTACCTGTTCAGATGACCCCAGTTGTTGAGCTTCTGCTGGAGAGAGTTGGCGGGGACATAATTGTGCATCTCTACCATCTTGGGGAAGTAAAACTTGATGACCTCTGCAACCAGGACTGAGGGAGAGGGGAGCAGACATGGAAAGTGGGGGCATGGGTAAGGAAGGAGGAGGTGAGAGAAGGTGGGGGTGGGAGAATCAGGCATGGCAGAGTGGTGGAACCCAATGGAGGGGTGGAGATGCAGAAAGGGGAAGGATAAGGAGGGAGACAAAGACATTAAGATTAGTGATAGGTAGAGGAGACTAAGTCTCCAGCATACCTCAGAGGAGCTGCATCCCTTCCCCATTAATTTAGGAATGGGAATACTGAGTCTCTGGTCCTCTAGTAGAGAATGAGTCAGCCAGCACAGGGGCTCACATCTGTAATCCCAACACTTTGGGAGGCTGAGGCGGGCAGATCACCTGAGGCCACGAGTTCGAGACCAGCCTGGCCAACATGGTGAAACCCCGTCTCTACTAAAAATACAAAAATGAGCCGGGCATGGTGGTGCATGTAAACCCAGCTACTTGGGTGGCTGAGGCAGAAGAATCGCTTGAACTCAGGAGGTGGAGGTTGCAGTGAGCTGAGGTCATGCTACTGCAATCCAGCCTGGGTGACAAGAGTGAGACTCTGTCTCAAAAAAAAAAAAAAGAGAATGAGTCTCCAAGAGAGGCTTTCAGGAGCCCAGGGAATTCACATAGATGAATGACACACACACACACACACACACACACACACACACACACACACTCCAACACCAAAGTTCCAGGAGAGTAAAAGACTCACATAAGCAGAGACACATGTGATAAGATCTTCCTACACATAGATACATAGGGCAGAATGTGTAGACACATAGAACAAACACATGCTAGACACACATAGGCACACATGTAGAACACACATAAACAGAAGCACAAAAAGCCACATATGCACACAGCCTCCCCAAATATACAGATACAGAGATGCATAGAAGTACTTGACATGAAAAGATGACAGATAAGTATTTCTGTCATTGAGACCCCAGGAGACATTCCTAGAAACACAAACACCTTCACAATCACAAAGAAACACACGCACACAAGACCCCCCCAATACAGAACTAAACATGTCAACACACATATGAACACACATATGCTCAGACTCCCACAAGACACAGAACACATAGCAATGAATTAGCACATACAGAAATGCACAGATACATATGCAGACACATATCTTAATCATTAATGTCCCTGGAGGGAGTTAGAGGCACACCCCCCCACATGCACACAGGATAGAACATGTAGACATACATATATGAACACACATCGTTCACACACAGATGCAAATAGAAAACAAGCACACACGTCTAAAATTTGAAGTCCCAGGAGACAGATTCCTCCCCACTCCCACAAGCACACAAACACAAAGAGTTTGCATAGAGACCCGTTACACACGAACATACAGGACAGAACATGCAGACACACAGAGGCACACACCTCCATCACTAAAGTCCCGGGAGAGGTTTCTCTTGGGCCGGGACAGAGGGATGTTGTCTACCCACAGGTACAGCTGGTGCAGCGCCTCCTCGTCCACGCTGCTCGCCATTGGCGTTCTCAAGGCCTGGCCGCCCCAGCGGTGCCGGGTCCAGCCCCAGCCTCACGACCCTTCAGGCGCTTCCTTTCTCGCCACTACAGAAGCCCATAACTGCCTCTGCCTGCCTAATCCAGAGACTCACGTCCCAGCTGGGGGCGGCCATATTGTTTTCTGAAACCATGGAAACCATCCCCGACTCGCCAGGGAACAAACACTTCTGGGAGTTGTAGTTTCATCCCCTCCCCGCTACCTCCTCTCAGGCCCGAGCTCTGAAAAGGCGATTAGCTGCCCTTCTTCCCAAGAAAGCATCACTTCTGTGCCCACGCCACCTGGTGACCAGCCACTCATCCATTTTGGGACCAGCCAAAGCCAACCAGGACCCCAGAATTCCTGCATCTGCACCCCTAGAGTGGGGATTCCCCTTCTTGACCCTTTAGCCCTTTAGTCCCAAATGAAGGGAGCACTCCAATGTTTGTCAGCTTTATTTGGGGGTGCATTGTTGATAATCTGCCACCCAAATGGATTGTGTGATACAACTGCTTCCTGCTTTGTCCCTCTCCAAAACTCTATGCTCATGGGACCATTGCCACTCACCCTTCCCAGCAGTGTTCTAGTGAGGTATTTAATAGGTAACCCAGACTCCCAGGGAGAACACCACAGTTCAAGGCCAGTACCTTGGCAGGTCATTTAACTTCTTAACTCTACTTCCTCCTTTGTGAAATCACAATGGTTCTCACTTATTTGTCCCAAAGCACTCATCTCCCGTCAATGAGCTATTCTTCCATGGATTAGAAATTGATTTCAGGTTGGCTAGGCGCGGTGGCTCACGCTTGTAATCCCAGCACTTTGGGAGGCCGAGGCGGGCAGATCACCTGAGGTCAGGAGTGGTGGCCAACATGGCGAAACCCTGTCTCTACTAAAAATACAAAAAAGTTAGCCATGAGTGGTGGTGGATGCCTGTAATCCCAGCCACTGAGGATGCTGAGGCAAGAGAATTGCTTGAACCCAGGAGTCAAAGGTTGCAGTGAGCCAAGATCGCGCTATTGCACTCCAGCCTAGGCAACACAGCGGGACTCCGTCTCAAAAAAAAAAAAAAAAAAAGAGAAGAAATTCATTGCAGTACCCAGTTCCATTCCAAAACAGCACTACCCTTAGGAGGGTTAGGAGTATGGGTCCCTCCTTAGTGAAGAGGTACTTCTAGAGTCAGGATGGGAAGAGAGCTTGACTAATGGTGTGGCCTTGGGCACCTGACCAGACCTCTGCCTGGTTTCTCATGGCTTTACCTACCTTATAGGGGCTTTGTGACCATCTAAAGCATTTAGCACAGAGCAGGGGCTATCATTAATGAGACAGTCTCAGTTCCAGCAAGAAGTATTCTTTTTCACAGGAGACAAATGGAAGTAATTCGCCTTGTTGCAACCTGCGGTGACGTAGCTGGGTTAAACAGGAGCACCTGGGCAAGCAGGCAATGCTCCTCCTGCTCACTCCAGAGCAGGTGGGGCTTCCTTGTGGCCTTCTGGTCTCCAACTCCAGGGCTCGGATTTGGGGCGGGAAGGTGGTGGCAAGGGGGATCCCAACTACTTTTTGTTGTCACTTCAAAGCCCTCAAGGCCTGGAGGGGATTCCTGAATGCCAGAAGTGCAGGCCAAGAGTGGAAGTCACCCCTATTTCTTGTTTTAAAGTCATATACAATGGTCTTGATTTTCCACAAGGGGCCATAATCAGGGCAGGCCAGGGACAAGAGATGAACTGGATACTCCCTCATTAACATTCCCAGTGTTGGAGAGGAGAAACTTGGTGGTAAAGGTGGGCCGGGGCTGGGAAGGAAACACAGAAGTGATATGCCAGCCTCAGGTGAGGTGGGAAAACCGGTTTGGGGCCCAGAGCTGCCAGCCATGCTCAAGCCCAGGCCCTCCACTGGTTGGAACCGCTGGGGCCTGAGGGCCTCAGTGAGGGAGGGGTAGGGAGGGAGGGGCTGGCTCTGAAAGGAAAAAGGGTAGGATCAGCAAATGGACCTGACCTCACCTTTGTACTGAGGGCCCCCTGGAAGGCACTGCACAGGGAGTTACCAACCATCCTCTGCAACCTGTTCCTAGCAATTTCACCTTCCTCCTGCCACCGTGCCTAGAGGTGGCCACCAGGCTTGGAGATGCCAATCACTGAAAGGCCTAAAGGGCTCCCTCTTAAGGCACCAAAGGTAAACCAAAGGGTGCCCTGTATGCCCCTCCGAACTCCAATCTGGAGCCCAAAAGCTGCCCCAACACTCCTTTCTTTCTGTCCTGACCCCACTCCTGCAAAGGCCTTCAAACCAGCCTCGGTAGGCCTAGTCCCCACATGCATATTGATTTGCCCCCCCGAGACTGACGGCTCCCTCCCTCCTGCCCCAGCCAAGTGACCCCAAGCTTGAGGTCTCCTCCTGCCCCTCTTCCAGTCAGGGCAACCCTCTCAACACTTGCTTCCATGTCCCACCAGAGCAAGGACCAAAGGGAGCCAGGACGAATATGTCCCCCAAGACAGACGCAAGCCCAGACCATGAAGGATGCACCCTTGGCTGTTAAAATGTTCACCCCCACAAAAGGGGAGTGGACAGATTTATTGAAATCAAACTGGGAAAGGAGCAGCTGGACGGCTGGACTCTGGGCCCAGCCCCAGGCCCCTCTGCCCAGGATGGGGCCCTGCCAGAGAGGGAGGAGAGACATGGGGCCTGCAGCTGCCCACAAGGGAAGTGCCCTGTGTCACTCCCACGGTGGGGGGCCTCTTGGAAATCTCCAATCTGGAAAGAAAAACCAAGGGCCAAAGTCACATGGACAGGGCCAGAGAAAGGGACTGGGGAGGTGGAAAGCAGGCAGAAGCAGGCTCAGGAGCCCGTGGTGAGTTAAACTGTGCTTCTCGAGGCGGCCTGGGGGGTGGGTGTGGGGGCTGCCAGCCTTGCAGGGGGCCTAGGCTGGACCTTCTTCTGGAGCCCTTCCCAGAATGGCTTTGGGGTCCCCCCCCACCAAAGACCTGGCGTGGATGGCAGAGGGGAGAGGCACTCTCCGGCCGGGAACCTCCAGGGCCCATCCCTGGCTGCTGCTGTGGCTAGTCCACTGAGGGCACGGTGTGGTAGCACCGGACAGCTCCCCACCCGCCCCACCTGGTCCCCTGAGCCCAGGGCCAAATGGGGAGGAAAGAGGATTCTGAGAAAGAGGCAATAAGCAGGCAGTGAGGCTGACCTCAGTCCCGGGCCTGGCCGAGGTGACTGGGCCTTTTGCAGGGCCAGGGGAAGCATTACTGAAGGATCTGGGGCTCTGCACTCTGGCTCCATGCACAGCGGGTGCCCAGAGAGTCCTCTGCCCTGGGGTGGTGCTGCCAATCTAGGCTGGGGGCACAGCTAGGTCCAGTGACTCAGCTTTGATGTCCAAGACCCCGAACTCCCGCCTGCCTGGCGTGGTTCTTCCTGGTCACATGAACCAGATCGTGTTCCAAGTGGAGGATGTGGCTCTGCACGCGGTCGTCAATGGGAAAGGAGGTCAGGTACCTCTTGACCATGGCAAAGTAAGCCATGGCCTCCCCAAAGCTGGGTACAGGCACCTCATCACCATCCTCCTCATCATCATCATCGTCTTCATCTTCATCATCTTCTTCCTCATCGTCCTCCTCTTCCTCACTGTCCGAATCAGAGTCCTCCCCACCTTCCAGGAAATGCAGAGTAGGGCACTGGGCCTCTTCCTGGGTACCATAACCCCCGAAGCTGCCACCGGCCTCCACTACTCCCTGGGCCCAGTCCTCAGCCTCCAAGCCCTCGGAGGAGCTCTCATCTTCCTCCTCTTCTTCATCACTGTCATCAACATCACCCTCCTCCTCCACCTCCTCTTCCTCCCCCAATTCCTCTCCTTCCCCCCCTTCCTCCTCCTCCTCCTCTCCTTCCTCCTCCTCTTCCTCTCCTTCACCCTCTTCCTCCTCCTCTTCTTCTTCCTCCTCCTCCTCTTCCTCTCCCTCACTCTTGAGGGAAGTGGTGATGGTGGCATTAGGGCCACCCCCAAAGCCAGCCTCACGAAAGCAGGCGGCTATGTCCGAAGGCTCCACTGCCTGCCAGGCGGCAGCCACAAAGTGCAGGGCCTCCGTGAGACCCAGCTGCAGGCCTGAGCGATCCTGGCCTTCTAGCGCGGCCATGGCCTTGAGCAGCATGGCCTGGCGGTAGTGGCCCTTCACCTGCTGGACCACTCCCCTCTCCAGCGGATGCACGGTGCCCGGCGGGAAGAAGGCCAGCTGCACATGCCGCAGGCCCGAGGTGTCCAAGGACTGGGCAGCCAAGCGGCCGGCCAGCAGTAGGACCCGGCGAGACTCTGCAGCCATTCGGGTGTCCAGGGCCTTCAAGTACTTGGCCAGGGCCTGGGTGGTGACACCACCCTTGGAGTTGGCGGTGTAGTCGCAGGGCAGGCCGGCTTGGCCTGCGCGGGGCTTGGCCGACTTGCCGGCCACCAGCGGGGGCAGCTTCTCGCTGCCGTCGGCATTGGCGCATAGCAGGACGCTTAGGCGCTGGGTGGCTTGACGCGGCCGTCCGTCGCCTCCGCACAGCCCCGCGGCCTGGTTGGGCAGGAAGTCGTACCATAGACTGGTCTCAGTGGCGCTGAACACGTCCTGCGAGGCGTAGCCCTCGGCCACCGACGGCGGCTGCTCCTCCAGAGCGCGCCAACCAGTAGTGCTCCCGCCACTGCCCTCCGAGGGCACCGCGGCCGGGCTGGCAGGCGCCGCCGGGGTGCGGGGGCCAGCGTTTCGCGCGCGGGCGCGGGCCACGCCGCTGCAGGACACCACGCCGTGGCGCCGGCGGAAGCGGTCCAGCCAGCCGTTGGAGGCGGTGAAGTCGTCCATGCCCAGCTCCTCGGCTATGCGCAGCGCCTTCTCCTTGAGGATGATGCCCTTGACCGGCAGGCCGGCGGCGCGGATCTGCTGGAACCAGGCGATGAGCAAGCCCTCGAGCTTGTCGTAGGGAGACAGCTTGTTGGTCTTGCGGCAGGTGGAGGCCACCCCGTACTTGCGCTCCGACGCCAGGATGGCGCGCTTGTTCTTCAGGATCGTGCTCAGCGTGGACGGCGGGATGTTGAAGCGCCGCGCGATCTCGCCCTTGCGCAGGTCCGGATTCTCCTCCACCTCCTGGATGATCCGTGACTTCTCCCGGAACGTCAGCTGTCGCCGCTTGGGGCCCATCCCGGCGCGCCCCCCGCCCCGGGGCCCGGCGCCGCCGCCGCCGCCCCGGGGCGGGGGGCCCGGGTCCGTGGCGGGGGGCACCTGGCGGCCTCTCCCGCGCGCCCCGCCC
>NW_026652296.1:33285946-33303502 GCF_009828535.3 Hylobates moloch
CTTGGCCTCCCAAAGTGCTGGGATTATAGGCATGAGCCACCACCCACACTTCTTTTACTCTAGGAATCTTTTGTTCAAAAGTCCATTTGCTATGATCTCAATATGTAGTCTTTCAATAATGAACAATTATTGACCCCCTACCAAGCAGGCATCCCCACCCACCTGCCCATTCTCCTTAAAGGTTGCAGGTATTGCACAGTGCAGAGGAATCACCTCCCCTATTGAAGACAATAACTCAATGAACTTACATCTGTGTGTACTTTTATCATCTCCTTAAGAGAAATGCTGAGAAGTGGGATATTAGGGTCAGGGGCCAACTTTGGTCTTGAACCAAAGTTCTGGGAGCAAGGTTCTGGGAGCCCGGGAGAGAGGTAAATGATTTGGTCCTTGTCCTTCAATAGCCCAGTCAGCTTGAGATGAGATTCAAGAAAGGGAAAAGGAGATCTCAATACTTAATGCTACTGGGCATGGTGGCTCATGCCTGTAATCCCAGCACTTTCGGAGACTGAGGCGGGTGGATCGCTTAAGCCCAGGAGTTCAAGACCAGCCTGGGCAACATGACAAAACCCAGTCTCTCCAAAAAATACAAAAATGTGCCAAGCGCAGTGGCATGCGCCTATAGTCACAGCTACTTGGGAGGCTGAGGTGGGAGGATTGCTTGAGCTCAGGAGACAGAGGTTGCAGTGAGCCGAGATTTAACACTGCACTCCAGCCTGGGTGACAGAGAGACTTGGACTCAAAACAAAAACAGAAAAAAAACTAAATGCTGTGCCTCCCATCAGTTCCTCCCTAGGAATTCATCTTGTAGATAGCACACAGACACATAAGGGCATACTTACTGCATCATTGTAAAAGCTCATATCCTAAACGTTCAGCATTAGGGGCTTGAGTAAATACATATTGTTATGGTACTAATATGGATCCATCTCCAAGTAAGATGAAGAGAGGTATAGAACAATGGTTTTTATTTTTATTTATTTATTTATTTTTGAGACAGAATCTCACTTTGTCACCCAGGCTGGAGTGCAGTGGCACAATCTTGGCTCACTGCAACCTCCGCCTCCCGGGTTCAGGTGATTCTCCTGCCTCAGATTCCCAAGTAGCTGGGATTACAGGCGCACGCCACCATGCCTGGCTAATTTTTGTATTTTTAGTAGAGATAGGGTTTCACCATGTTGCCCAGGCTGATCTTGAACTCCTGACCTCAGGTGATCCACCTACCTTGGCCTCCCAAAGTACTGGGATTACAGGTGTGAGCCAGCATGCCAGCCTAGAACAATGTTCGTATGCTGTTTGTATATTCTTTAAAATACAGACGGATTTACACTTGTTAAGATATAGACCTGCAGCCACTAACCCTAAGTGGCCATTGAACTATTAATTTATTTATTTTTATGTTTAGAATCAAAGTCTCACTCTGTTGCCCAGGCTGGAGTGCAGTGGTGGAATTATGGCTCACTGCAGACTCAAACTCCTGGGCTCAAGCTATCCTCCTACCTCAGCCTCCAGAGTCACTTGGATTTTTTGTTTGTTTGTCTGTTTTTGAGATGGAGTCTTGCTCTTTTCGCCCAGGCTGGAGTGCCATGGCGTGATCTTGGCTCACTGCAACCTCCGCCTCCCAGGTTCAAGCGATTCTCCTGCCTCAGCCTCCCGAGTAGCTGGGATTACAGGTGCGTGCCACCAGGCCCAGCTAATGTTTGTATTTTTAGTAGAGACGGGTTTTCACAATGTCGGCCAGGCTGGTCTCAAACTCCTGACCTTGTGATCCACCTGCCTCAGCCTCCCAAAGTGCTGGGATTACAGGTGTGAGCCACCGCGCCCAGCGAGTCACTTGGATTATAGGCAGGGGCCACCACGCCGGGCTAAGTTTTTAAAAAATGTTTTGTAGAGACAAGGTTTCACCATATTGCCCAAGCTGGTCTTGAATTACTAGCCTCAGGCAATTCTCCTGCATCAGACTCTGGAGTTGCTGGGATTATAGGTGTGAGCCACAGTGCCAGCACTATTGAGCCCTTTAAATGTTGCAAGTACAAATTGAGACGTGCTGGGTGTGTAAAATGCATATTACGGTTTGAAGACTTGGTATCCAAAAAAGTATGTAAAATATCTCATTAATTTATATTGATAACATGTTGAATAATATTTTGAATACATTACATTGAATAAAATATTACAGTAATTTCATGTTTCTTTTTTACTGTTTTAAATGTGGCTACTATAATATTTTAAATTATGTATGTGGGCCAGGCACAGTGGCTCACGCCTGTAATCCTAGCACTTTGGGAGGCCGAGGTGGGTGGATCACCTGAGGTCAGGAGTTTGAGACCAGCCTGGCCAATATGGCAAAACCCTGTGTCTACTGAAAATACAAAATTGGCCAGGAATGGTGGTGGGCACCTGTAATCCCAGATACTCGGGAGGCTGAGGCAGGAAAATCGCTTGAACCCAGGAGGCGGAGAGCCGAGATCATGCCACTGTACTCCAGCCTGGGCGACAGGGCGAGACTCCATCTCAAACAAAAAAACCCAGAACCCCTCTGTGGTCTTGCCCACCTCCCCCCTCACTGGCCCAGAGGTGACCTGACTGTGGAATTTCAAGGGATTCAATAGTATAATGCCTGCCCTGCCACACACACCCTGTGCAGATGTATGTTGGCTGGGTGGGGGGTGGGGGGATACCTGTTGTGTTTATTTTGAAAATGCAAATCTCGGGGCAGTTTTATTTCTGGTTTTTGGGCTGGGTGGCTTCACAAGGGCACTTCCCCCTTCCCTCCTGGCACTAAGGGCAGTCACATCCTCACTGGAAGTAGTGGCTGGAGGTCCAGGGCATGACCCCTGACCCAGGGAGGATGAACCGGAAATTCAGTCTTGCAGAGCCCTCTGCACAGCACAGGAGCTAGGCAAAATGTAGAGAAAAGGAAAGGTCACGGTTCCCACCTTGGCCACCCCTCTCAGGTGGGGCTGGGGTCTTCCCCTCCCCTTCAGATGCATTGGCCCACTCAGCCCCCCAGCACCAGGCCCTCCCTTTTGCCACTGCCATCCAATGCACCTTGGGTCCGGGTGGCTGGGACTGCACGAGAAGGGGTGCTCCTGCCTTGCTGAGCTGCAGCCCGCCCCCCACACCACCACCCGCCCAGCCAGAGGCCACTTCTAACCTGGGGAGACGGGATGCGAAAGCTGCTCACTACCCACTGGCTTTTGGGTGCAGCCTCCTGGAACAAGAGGCCTGGAAAACTAGCGGGGCTGGAAGGCATTTAGATAATTGGAAGATGGGCCGGGCACAGTGGCTCATGCCTGTAATCCCAGCACTTTGGGAGGCCTAGGCGGGTGGATCACGAGGTCAAGAGTTCGAGACCAGCCTGGCCAATATGGTGAAACCCCTGTCTCTACTAAAAATACAAAAATTAGCTGGGCATGGTGGCGCGCTCCTGTAGTCTCACAGCTACTCGGGAGGCTGAGGCAGAAGAATCGCTTGAACCCGGGTGGCGGAGGTTGTAGTGAGCAGAGATCGCCACTGCACTCCAGCCGGGTTGACAGAGCGAGACTCCATCTCAAAAAAAAAAAAAGATAATTGGAAGATGCTCCGCTTAAAACGAATGACAAATTCAGCCTCTCTGGTCTGGTCATCAAAGAAACACCAATTAAATAATATGGTGCCATTGGCACCAAGTTAGCCAAATCATCAATGGGCGTGATACTTAATTCGCTTCTCTGGTTGCTGACACCCTCCTCGACTCCCAGCCGCGGAAATCCATTCCTAGTTCCACCGTTTAGAGCCTCTACTGGGGCTGCCGCGAAAATTGGGCCGGTTGAGGTAACATCTAACCTGGGGTCCCCCGAAAGCGCCCATCAGTTCCGCTTGGGGGCCCCACTGCCCTCCCACCTCCTACGCTAGGCGCTCCGCCTGCGAATGACGTTTTGCTGCTGCTCAGGGCAGCCAGTCGCGGAGGCGGGGAGGCTGCGCGGTCAGAGGCGCCTGGAGCGAGCGAATCCTGGCCCACCGCCTGCCCAACCGCGTGACCTTGATTTAGTTAATGAACTTCACGCCTCAACGTCCAGGTCTGTAAAATGGGGTATCTAACGCAGACCGCACAGCCCAGCTGGGTTTAGCAAACTTCCGGGAGCCGGTTGGAGCCTCTCCCCGTCCCTAGCGGTGATCCCAGGTGACGACATGCCGCGGGGGGTCCTGCGGAGGCCACCCTAGGGCGTTGCTGCTGCCTTTGGGAGTGTGGAGCTCCAAACCATGTCGCGAGAGGCGGATTTTGGGAGGCCAGGATCCTCGCGCCAGGGGGATGTGAGAGGGTGTGGGATAAATCTTAATTCCTCCGGCCCACCCAAAGCCTGGAAATCCAGCCTCCGCGCCTCTTGCCCTGCGGGCCCCGCCCTCAATCCCGCCCTCATCTAACCCGCTACCCCATTGGTGGCGTCTGGCGGCGCGGCTGCTGTTATTTTTCGAATATATAAGGAGGTGGAAGTGGCAGCTGCAACTAGAGGCTTCCCAGGCTGGTGCCTGAGCCCCGCGTCCCTCGCCCCCCGCCCTCCCTTCATCCCTCTCCTCCCTCGCGCCTGACCCTGTGGCTCTTCCTCCCTCCTTCCCTCCCTCCCCATCCCTCGCCCGCTGCCTCCCTCGGCCCAGCCAGCTGTGCCGGCGTTTGTTGGCTGCCCTGCGCCCGGCCCTCCAGCCAGCCTTCTGCCGGCCCCGCCGCGATGGAGGTGCCCCAGCCGGAGCCCGCGCCAGGCTCGGCTCTCAGTCCAGCAGGCGTGTGCGGTGGCGCCCAGCGTCCCGGCCACCTCCCGGGCCTCCTGCTGGGATCTCATGGCCTCCTGGGGTCTCCGGTGCGCGCGGCCGCTTCCTCGCCGGTCACCACCCTCACCCAGACCATGCACGACCTCGCCGGGCTCGGCAGGTAGGACACCCCAAGGAGGCTGGATATGGGGGTGAGAGGCTCGGTCTGGAGTCCTGGGCCTCCTGGAGAACTGGGCATGGTAGTCGAATCCAGGAGGTGGAGTCCCGGGGAGGCATCCTGGGCAGTGGAGAGGTACACCCTTGTTCCTTCATAGGGGCGCAGGACATGGGAAGTGAGACCTGGGCTGTGCCCCCCACACCCTCCAGGTGACCTGCTCTCAGTCTGCACAAGCCTCTCCAAGTCTTCTTTCCCCTCACTCCCTCCTCCCTCATTGTGCCTCCACCACGCTGCCTCCCTAATCTCTGCCCAGATAGCCACCATTTTGCCCCAGGATGGGAATCCCAAGCCTGGAGAGGGAACTTGAGGGTGGCAGAGCCGTGGAGCACTCACACATCCATGCCCCTGCTCCCTCCACTCCAATTCTGCCCCCAGAATTAAGGCAATTAATTAAACACTGATCCTGCTCCGTAAGTCTGCAAGGGGAGAGCTGGGTTGTTCCAGTAGGAGAACCTGGTCTTGGTCCATCCTTCAGGAAGGGTCCTGGAAAGGTGGGGGTCTGACAGTTTAGGGGAAGGCTCTCTGGGGTGGCTCTGCTAGACCACCAACCCCTAGGCTGGCCTCCAGCCAGGCCGCCTTGCTCTCACCCTGGGCTCACCTTCCCCTGCACCTGGGAGGACCTTTCCTAAACCAGTCAACAAAGAGAAGACCCTTTAGGGCCTCTGTAGAATGAAACTGCCTTGACCTGAGAAGAGGGGGCCCTCGGGGCCATTGCTTTCCCAGTGTAGTGTTTCGCTCAGTTCTTTTCTCAGCAAGGGAGTGGGAACGTGGGCTAGCCAGGTCTTGAGCCCCACGTTTACCTTTCTCCTTTCCCGGGTCCCTGCTCCCTTCCCAGCGAAACCCCAAAGAGTCAGGTAGGGACCCTGCTCCTCCGCAGCCGCAGCCGCAGCCGCCTGACGCGCCTCTCCCTGTCTCGACGGGCATCCGAATCCTCCCTGACGTCTGAATCCTCCGAATCTTCTGATGCAGGTGAGGCCCAGGGGAGTCTGGAGAGATCTGCCTGTGCCAGGAGAGTTTGTGGGGGCTGCCTGGGCCTCCCAATTTCCCTGCTGATCAAACTAACAATCCTCCCCACAACCTGGTGGGCCCCGGAGCCTCTCCCCAACCCTCCACAGAGATGGAAGGAAGACACACCTCTTGGGCTCACCACACCCAACATGGACTGGCTGAGTGGATGAGAGGGTGGGGCCCTCTACGGAGATGACATCTTACCTATGTAAAACCACGCACCAAAGTTCCTAAACCACTGCCCTACCTGGGAAGCACCCAGGGCTGAGAGTTGGTCTTTAGAACATTCTTAGCCTATAACCTCTTCTTTAAAAATCTGTTGTCTCTTCTAGAACAAATTATTTTAAACCAGTTCAAGAAAAATGCTTAGCGAGCATTGTGGTTTAAAGACGGATATGAAGGAATTTCCATAGTAAACAGGGAGTGGAGCCCTGGACCATTTGGGGGACGATGTTTCAGCTCTCAGGGTCCATGGTTGGGTTTTTGTTTCATTTTCTAATGTGTCAAAGTCCAAACTAGAAACTTTTTTTTTTTCTTATTGGGACATGGTGGGGGAAAGTATACAGAAAGTGCCACTCACTAATTTCAAACCAAGGTGCTCTGTCCCCTCAGGTCTCTGCATGGATTCCCCCAGCCCTATGGACCCCCAGATGGCAGAGCAGATGTGAGTAGAGAAGGGAATGTGTACTACCAAGCATTCAGCACCTGTCTTTAAGAATCCTACTTCTACCATAAACTCACCGAGAAGGCCTGGGAAAGCAGACAGACCATGGGGTGGCTTCAGGATCCCCATGGCCGGGGGGCTCACTGACCTTCTTAGGCCTTGGCATTCTGCTCCCTGTCTCAGAGAAGGATCTGCTCTCATGGGAGCCAATCGAGAGTGGGCTCAGGGCCAGGGATAGTGGGGACAGTGGCCACTGGGAGAGCAGATACTAGACTACAGCCCATGTCTTGCAGGAATACAAGCCCAGCGTATGTCCCATTTTTCTTTCTTGCCTATACCCATTTTTTTCTGAGAAATATTACAATTTAAAAATATGATCCAACTAATTCAAAACTTTAACTCACTCTAGGCCAAACAAAACACAGTTGCCTGCAGGTTGATTTGGCTCTTGGCCGAACAGCAACCTCTGACTTCGATGACACTTGACCCTCTGTCCAGCCCTGGTCTAGGCTCTTTGTGCAAGGAAATGGAGAGAGAGTTGGTGGGCTCTGGCCTGGACAGACCTTCTCCTTGGCTGTGGGCATGGGTGGTGTCTTCCAGAGCACAGCTGTTCCCGTCCAGTTGTTAAAGCCCAAGCAGCGGAGCAGCTGCCAGCCATTAATAAGGACAGCTGGGCATCCCTGGCCTGTGCTGGGGACTGTGGCTTTGGATTTAGGGTAGTGACTTGTCTTACCTCCCATTGCCTTTGATCAGACTGGGCTGGGCTGCAGATCGGTTCACAAACAGGAAATGAGGAGAGGATTGGGTGGGGTTGGGGGACTGCAGCTTGGTTTTGGTGGCAGCACAGAGCAGTCTTGCCCTACCCCCGAGGCTCACGTGCAAGCCAATGAAATTGGTCATCCCTGATGCCAAGTTGGCTGGGCACAGCAGCCCCCCCCAGGGGGGCATCCTCCACTTTATCCCTGAGTGGTTCCCTTCCCTGCACCTGCTTTGACAGTTATACAGAGTTTCTCAGAAAGAAGCTGTGTGTGTGTGTGTGTGTGTGTGTGTATGTGTGTGTAGATACACAAAAGCTCCGCGTGGCAGGTGGTCTCCTGTAACATGGCTGGGGGGCGGGGCCTCAGAGGGAACATGTGTTGGAATTCCTTGCCTGCTGGCCTCTTCTAAGGCAGGAGGAGGGGGTGGGACAGGAGGGGGTGGTCCTGGAAAATTCCATAGGAGGGAGGAGAGGATGTGACCCTGCACGTTTGTCACTAGGGGGTCTACCGTATCAGACAGGAGCTGTTTGGGGGAGCCCTAAAGCAGGCCTCAGTCCTCGGAGGACCGGGAGCCAGGCCAGCTCCTCACAGGGGAGAGGAAGCCTAGCCTTGCTGTTGTCCAGGCCCTGGAGACACCCACATTGCTGGGTGCCCCTGGCCTATCATCATAGGATGGATGGATGCCTTTCCTGGCAGCCATATGGCCCCGCTGAGGTGATTTGCATACAGGTGGAAGGCCTGGTGCAGGCTGGTGAGACTGTTGCCTTGGTGACGCCTCCCTGACCCTGTGACCTGCCCCAGCTGTCTCTATCACTGCCATTCTCTGGGCTTGCTTTCATTCAGGGCAGCCTTTAAAATTCCAGCCTGCCTTTTATCTCCCCCCTCCCCAATACCTGGGCCCCCTGATGGTGGGCGTTCTTCTTACCCCACCCCTTCCACTGCCTTGAGCCCTGGCCCTTGTCTTTGCCCTTACTCCCCCCTGGACTGGAGACCTGGTGCTGGGGACTGGGGGCCTGGTGCTGGGGTGGGTGATGGGTGCGGAGGGAGGATGGGTTGCATGGGACCCTTCTCTGTCCTAGGTTTGAACAGGCCATCCAGGCAGCCAGCCGGGTCATTCGAAAGTAAGTGTTCCTGGGCCTCTTCCATCTACCACAAGCTTTCCTCTAGGACGCACAGGGCTCTGGAAGGGCATGCTGCATGCTCTCGGTCCCTGCCCTGCCTCTCCCAGCTCTCACCTGTTCCCATTTCCTCCTGTAGTGAGCAGTTTGCCATCAGACGCTTCCAGTCTATGCCGGTGAGTGTCTTTGAGGCCTGACTAAGGCTTAGGCATGCTGGCCAGGCATGGGGTAGATGAGCAGGAGGCATCCAGGGATCACCCAGCTGGGTGTCCCCAGGCAGGCTGTGGGAGATGGGGTTTCAGAAGTAGATAGGTAAGTGGGAGGAACTGGAGGAGAGGTGGAGAAGGTAGGGCCTGGGCTGGTGCCGGAGGAATACAGCCTTCATTCCTCTGCCTGCCGCCCTGCCTGGCTCTCTAGGTGAGGCTGCTGGGCCACAGCCCCGTGCTTCGGAACATCACCAACTCCCAGGCACCCAACGGCCGGAGGAAGAGCGAGGCGGGCGGTGGAGCTGCCAGCAGCTCTGGGGAAGACAAGGAGAATGTGCGCTTCTGGAAGGCCGGGATGGGAGCTCTCCAGGGAGAGGAGGGGGCATGCTGGGGTGGTTCCCTGGCATGTGAGGACCCTCCTCTCCCATCTTGGCTGCAGGATGGATTTGTCTTCAAGATGCCATGGAAGCCCACACATCCCAGCTCCACCCATGCTCTGGCAGAGTGGGCCAGCCGCAGGGAAGCCTTTGCCCAGAGACCCAGCTCGGCCCCTGACCTGATGGTACATCCAGAGAGCTGACCTCTGGGAGGGGCCTGGGGATGCAGCTTCGGGGAAGAGGAGGGTGGCCCTGAACCCCCAGGCACTGGGAACTTTTCCTCAGGAGGATGGGGCAGGAACTATCTCCACCTCTAAGTCTGTGTCTGTCTGTCATGTGGACAGTGTCTCAGTCCTGAGCGGAAGATGGAAGTGGAGGAGCTCAGCCCCTTGGCCCTAGGTCGCTTCTCTCTGACCCCTGTAGAAGGGGATACTGAGGAAGATGATGGATTTGTGGACATCCTAGAGAGTGACTTAAAGGTAAACAGCCTTGTCCCACCAGGCCCCTACCTCCCCCTCCCTGGGTTCGCCCAAAAGAAGAGAACTCTGAGCCCTCGTGGCAGGACCGAGACCTCATTCCAGTGTCAGAAGAAGAATTTGAGGTAACTGAGTCACAGCCTAACCTCTGGCCAATGAGAGAAGAGCCAGTGTCTGGTGCCACAGTGGAGGGCAGGTTTGGGAGGTAGGGGAGCTTCTCACCCCAACCTGGAGTTTGCCAGGGAAACAGGGAAGGCTGTGCTGGAGGATTCCGGGACTGGAGGGGTTTGGCCTATGCCTGTGGGTATGATCTTGTCCTTGCTAATCTGGCCTCAGGACGATGATGCAGTTCCCCCAGGCATGGAGAGTCTCATTAGTGCCCCACTGGTCAAGACCTTGGAAAAGGAAGAGGAACAGGTGGGCCTCTGGGGTGGCCCCCTCCGAATTTGGAGGCATGGGGTCCATCCTACTCTCCGGTGGATTTGAGGGACGGGGTGGGGCCTGGGCACTCTGATCCCTAACCTGCTGTCCCTGCCAGGACCTCGTCATGTACAGCAAGTGCCAGCGGCTCTTCCGCTCTCCGTCCATGCCCTGCAGTGTGATCCGGCCCATCCTCAAGAGGCTGGAGCGGCCCCAGGACAGGGACACGCCCGTGCAGAATAAGCGGAAGCGGAGCGTGACCCCTCCTGAGGAGCAGCAGGAGGCTGAGGAACCTGTGAGTGCCTTCCTCCTGGGGTCCACTTTGGCATGCACCTGGGCAGCCACCCCCTTGGCTAAGTTTGTGGCAGAGGGCAGGCGGCAGCCTGGGCATGGCAGAGAAAGGGGGTACCAGTCAGGCAGAGCACAGAGGGACAGCCCCACCCTGACCCTGGCCTCCATCTGACTCACTTTCCAGAAAGCCCGCGTCCTCCGCTCAAAATCACTGTGTCACGATGAGATCGAGAACCTCCTGGACAGTGACCACCGAGAGCTGATTGGAGATTACTCTAAGGTACCTGCAGCATCGAAGGGCCCCTTGGGGGCTTGACCTCTTACTGACTAGTGGTCCTCTAGCCCAGGGGCTGCTTGGGTTCCTCCCTCTCTCCCTGGAGCCCCCCTTTCCTTTGTCCTTTGTATCTTTTCATCCTTTGTTCTCACACAGACTCCTCCCTCTGGCCCTCCTTGTCTCCTGACTCCACCTCAAGTCAGTCCAGGCATCTGTTGCATCGCCATCTTATTTCCAAGCTCATACCTAGCTTGGAACCCCCTCATGTCTCACCTTCGGGCTTGGCAGAGAGTAGGGAGCAGAGTGTGGAGTTCATCTCTTCCACTTCCCTTTTTCATTTCTCTTTCCCCTTGGAAGGTTGTTCCCTGGGTGTCAGACCCAAGAGGCGCCTCTCAGTTGCCATGGGAACCAGAACTGAATTTGAAGGCCAAAGCAGGTGTGGCCTCTGATTTTGGGAATGAAACTTCATTCTTTTAGGCTCCTGGTCTTACCAATTTAACTTTCTCCTCTCTCCCGCATCCCTTCCCTTCCCTTCCCTTCCCTTCAGGCCTTCCTCCTACAGACAGTAGATGGAAAGCACCAAGACCTCAAGTACATCTCACCAGAAACGGTAAACAGCGTTGCCCCATTTTCTAGGCACATTTGGGACTGTAGCTCCATTGTTGACCTTCCCTGGGGACAGGCTGTATGGACTAGGCCAGAGGACAGGCTAGGGCCACCTGCCAGCTGCCAGCCTGACCTGCTGGAAACAACCCCCATGACCTCCTACAGATGGTGGCCCTGTTGACGGGCAAGTTCAGCAACATCGTGGATAAGTTTGTGATTGTAGACTGCAGATACCCCTATGAGTATGAAGGTGGGCACATCAAGGTAAAGTGGGGCAATGGAGAGAGGCCCTGAAGATCCCACCTGGTTTAGGTCCTTGCTCTGCCAAGAGGGTGAATGGGTGGAGGACGCGTGCCCCCTCTCATGGGGAGGGTTCCTACTAAGAGAAGGACAGGGACTGCAGGGGGAGGGGCCTGCCTCCTGGACCCAGGGCTATGCCTGACCTCTGGCTCCTCTGACAGACTGCGGTGAACTTGCCCCTGGAACGCGACGCTGAGAGCTTCCTGCTGCAGAGCCCCATCACACCCTGTAGCCTGGACAAGAGAGTCATCCTCATTTTCCACTGTGAATTCTCATCTGAGCGTGGGCCCCGCATGTGAGTCCCAGCTCCGCCCAGCCAGCTAGTGTCTGCCCCAGCCTTCCCTGCCCAGGCTCACAGGTGCTGGCACCATTGAGATGGCCAGGGGTGCAAGTCCAGGTCCTCCTCTGTCCCATCTGATGGCCTAGAGCTGACCTCAGCCCTGCTTCACTGTGCATGGTACCCGCCTCCCATCTCGTTCACTGTCCTCCCTATCAAGCCTCATGTCCACCCCCCATCCATTACTGCCACCCTCAGAAAATCTAGTTCCAAGTCTCTAGCGGTGTCTTTCTCGAAATTTAAGGGCCCCGTGTCAGTCCCCAGCACACTGACCCTCCGCATGTTCAGTGCTGTTAGGTCTCCATTGCAACCTCCTCCATTGGCATCCACAGCACCTGGGCCTCCCTGGCTGAGCTCCTTCTGTCTCTATTCCTGTTCTGCCTGGCCATCTGTCCTCCCACCCCTGCCTCCTCCTGGGTTGCCACTGGTCCATCTGACTGCTAGTGGCTCTCCAGCCTGGCCTCATCCATGTGGTGGGAATCTGCACCCTGACGCCCCTTACAGAGTCGCATCCCTGCGGCCCTCCCAACTTCTCCAGGCATCCCAGCACGTGTCACACACCTCCACCCGGGCACCGGGCCTGGGCACTGGCTTCAGTCTTGGGTCCTCCTCCTCCCTTCTCCCCACCACTGATCCTCACTGGGTCTTGTCCAGGAGTGGCCTGAATGGATCCCTTGAATTTGGCCCACTTGTCTCCTCTCCTGCTTCTCCTTTCCTGGTCCAGGCACAGATATCTCTAACAAAGATTGTGCAACTGCCTTCTAGAAACGGAGAGTTCATCCCCTTGATTTTACCTCCTTCCTTCCACCTCCCCACCCTCTTCTGTAGCCAGACTGATCTAAAAATGTTCTTGTGGTTACGTTCCTGTGCTCTAAAGCCTTCTGTGGCTCCCCAAGGCCCTCAAAGGAGGGGACCTGGGGGATAGGTCCCATGATGTACAAGCCACTGCATGCCCCACTCTGACCACACCCTGCCTATGACGCCCCAGGTGCCGTTTCATCAGGGAACGAGACCGTGCTGTCAACGACTACCCCAGCCTCTACTACCCCGAGATGTATATCCTGAAAGGCGGCTACAAGGAGTTCTTCCCTCAGCACCCGGTAGCGTGGGTGGGGAAGGCCACAGTCTCTGTGTGAGGGTTGGCTTGGCCAGGCTGGAGCCATGGGATAGGGGGTGGGAGGGTTGAGTCCCTGCCAAACTTACCCATTCCACTGCATTGACCCCTCCTGTCCTGCCCTAGAACTTCTGTGAACCCCAGGACTACCGGCCCATGAACCACGAGGCCTTCAAGGATGAGCTAAAGACCTTCCGCCTCAAGACTCGCAGCTGGGCTGGGGAGCGGAGCCGGCGGGAGCTCTGTAGCCGGCTGCAGGACCAGTGAGGGGCCTGTGTCAGTCCTGCTACCTCCCTTGCCTTTCAAGGCCTGAAGCCAGCTGCCCTATGGGCCTGCCGGGCTGAGGGCCTGCTGGAGGCCTCAGGTGCTATCCATGGGAAAGATGGTGTGGGTGTCCTGCCTGTCTGCCCCAGCCCTGATTCCCCTGTGGCATCCCATCATTTTCCATATCCTGGTGCCCCCCCACCCCTGGAAGAGCCCAGTCTGTTGAGTTAGTTAAGTTGGGTTACTACCAGCTTAAAGGCAGTATTTTGTGTCCTCCAGGAGCTTCTTGTTTCCTTGTTAGGATTAACCCTTCATCTTCCTGTGTCCTGAAACGCTCCTTTGTGTGTGTGTCAGCTAAACCTGGGGGAGAGCCATGGTTCCTGAGGATGGGTCAGAGCTAAACTCCTTCCTGGCCTGGGAGTCAGCTCTCTGCCCTGTGTACTTCCCGGGCCAGGGCTGCCCCTAACCTCTGTAGGAACCGTGGTATGTCTGCCATGTTGCCCCTTTCTCTTTTCCTCTTTCCTGTTCCACCATATGAGCACCTCCAGCCTGAACAGAAGCTCTTACTCTTTCCTATTTCAGTGTTACCTGTGTGCTTGGTCTGTTTGACTTTATACCCATCTCAGGACACTTCCGTAGACTGTTTAGGTTCCCCTGTCAAATATCAGTTACCCACTCGGTCCCAGTTTTGTTGCCCCAGAAAGGGATGTTATTATCCTTGGGGGGCTCCCTGGGCAAGGGCTAAGGCCTGAATTGTGAGCCTGCTGGAAGCCCAGCCCCTACTGCTGTGAACCCTGGGGCCTGACTGGTCAGAACTTGCTGCTGTCTTGTTGCGGATGGATGGAAGGTTGGATGGATGGGTGGATGGCCGTGGATGCGCAGTGCCTTGCACACCCAAACCAGGTGGGAGTGTTTTGTTGAGCATGACAGCCTGGAGCAGGTATATATGTGTGTCTATTTGTGTGGACAAAAATCTTTACACTTAGGGTTTGGAACTATTCAAGAGGAAATGTCACAGAAGCAGCTAAACCAAGGACTGAGCACCCTCTGGATTCTGAATCTCAAGATGGGGGCAGGGCTGTGCCTGAAGGCCCTGCTGAGTCATCTGTTAGGGCTTTGGGTCAATAAAGCACTGAGCAAGTTGAGAAACCAGCATTGTGTCCTTTGGGGCCCTAGGCAAGACCCCAGCAGCCCGCCAATTGCGGGATTGGGGTAGGGGACAGGGTCAGCAGAGGCAGGAAGAGTTGCTGGAAAGGTGCCCTCATGCTCTTGTCCCTTCTTCTCCCAATGTCTTCCATCTCTTGGGTGAGACTCCTGCCAGGACTCTGGATTCAACCCCTCCTTCCCCTCACCTGGCCTCCCAAGCACTTCTAGGCTTGCCCTTCCTAAACTCGGCACCAAAAAGCAAGAGTGACCTCATCACTCAAGGATCATCAGTGGCTCCCCATTGTCCTCAGGATAAACTTAAAGCCAGGTGCAGTGACTCACGCCTGTAATCCCAGCACTTTGGGAGGCTGAGGTGGGCAGATCACAAAGTCAAGGGTTCGAGACCAGCCTGGCCAATATGGTGAAACCCCATCTCTACTAAAAATACAAAAATTAGCCAGGCATGGTGGCACACACCTGTAGTCCCAGCTAACTGGGAGGCTGAGGCAGAAGAATTTCTTGAATCTGGGAGGCAGAGGTTGCAGTGAGCTGGTATTGTGCCACTGCACTCCAGCCTGGGCAACAGAGCGAGATACTGCCTCAAAAAAAAAAAAAAAAAACAAAACTGGCATGGCCTTTTAAGATTTGGGTCCTCCCCAGCCTCATTCCTTCAAGAAATTGGGAAAGGGCCAATCTGGGAGCACAGGCCAAACCCAGATCTCTGAGGAAATCCTCCCTGAATACCACTGCAGGTGACCCTTCTCCCAGCCCCCCACACACAAATGGGAGCTGTGCGATGGGAAGGACTCCTTTGCATCTGTATATATAAGGTGCTGTCTTTGACAGTGCACACACGTCAGGCATGATTACCACTTTGTGAGACAGTTCATCTATGTTGTGAAGTAGGTGATGCAATGATTATCCACCCCATTTTTCAGATGGGAAAATGGAGGCTATTTCCTATCAGAACAGAAAAAGGGAACTCCAGATCTCTATGCTGAGTCTAAAGGACACCTGCCCTATCTCTAGCTTGTTCTCTCAAGTTTCTTATGCACAAGAGCTTGGTCTTCACTCCTGGTTCAGAGCCCTCTGCAAGGGCACAATAGGTGGGAGTTATTGGGGTGTTGTTTTGGTCTTGGGGCTCAGCTGTGCTCAGGGAGGGAAGGGACCTCAAGGCTTCAGAAATCCCCTCCATCTAGCCGGCAGCGATAGAAAGGCAGGCTATAAATCATGCTGCTATAAAGACACATGCACACGTATGTTTATTGCGGCACTATTCACAATAGCAAAGAGTTGGAACCAACCCAAATGTCCAACAACGATAGACTGGATTAAGAAAATGTGGCACATATACACCATGGAATACTATGCAGCCATAAAAAAGGATGAGTTCATATCCTTTGTAGGGACATGGATGAAACTGGAAAACATCATTCTCAGTAAACTATCACAAGGACAAAAAACCAAACACCGCATATTCTCACTCATAGGTGGGAATTGAACAATGAGAACTCGTGGACACAGGAAGGGGAACATCACACTCTGGGGACTGTTGTGGGGTTGGGGGAGGGGGGAGGGACAGCATTAGGAGATATACCTAATGCTGGATGACGAGTTAATGGGTGCAGGAAATCAACGTGGCACATGGATACATACGTAACAAACCTGCACATTGTGCACATGTACCCTAAAACCTAAAGTATAATTAAAAAAAAAAAAAAAAGAAAGGCAAACGTTTATTTGGTGAGAGACGATTTGCCCCAGAAAAGGGGAAACAGCTGTGCAGACTCCTGAGAAAGGGAGATGGAGGAGGGGAGAGGATGGGCCCCGGGTGTCATCCTGCTGGCGTGCCTGCTCCACCCTAAGTGCTTAGGGGGTCTCGTGAAGCCACCCTTCCTCCTGGTTTCACAGAGGACAGCAGCTTCAGAAGCTCAGCGAAGGCACTCACTTGCCCCAGGGCACACAGAAGACGTAAGCAGAGCAGCCATTCCAGCCTTCCCAGGAGTATCCTATCCCCCCTTACCTCCCATCTTAGTCCCAGAGCCTCCAGGCGGGTGGGGCTGGGCAGCCTCACTTCTGCTGTGAGCGTCCTCTTCCCACTCCGGGATCAGGCCACGTGGTGAGGAGGAAACATGGGCTGAGTGTCTACAATGCCCGGGCCTTGTGCCAAGTGCTGATGTCTGTGGCCACATCTGTCCTCATTGTAACTCACCATCAGAGTCTTAGTTGCAGCCATGGGACAATTAGTATGCTGTAGACACTTTTAGATATAATGTCTCCTAAGCCCACCCAGCAGGTATTCAGCTCATTTTGTGGGAGAGGTGGGGGGATTGATCAAGCCAGGAGACACCTCTTCCCCCAAGAGAAGGCCCTGGTGCTGACATCTCTGCTGAGGAAGCAGGAGCCTGGGCCTGGGAAAGGGGGTGCTGTGGGCTTGCCTCTCAGTTTCTGACTTGGGACCCCCTCTGCCATGGAAAGTTCAGGGGGATGGGGCAGAGGTGTCTCATCTCCCTTCCCCCCAGCAAGAGAAGCTATAACTTTCTTCCTGGATGTGCTAAAGGGAAGTGGATCAGGCAGGAAAGCAGTTTAAAATCCCAGGCTGCCAGCCAGTTTTAAAAGTTGTTTAGCTTTGGCCAGGGTGGGGCAGGAATTCCAGCCTACAGGAGTTCCGAGCAACCACGTGCTGCCAGCTCACATGGTTAGAGAGCTGCATGAGGCTGGCATAAGTACAGAGAGCTGGTCGGGGGAACAGTAGTGTCTGGAGGGAAGGGGGAAGAATCTTCATCCACTTCATTGTCTGAATTGTTCACCCGGTAACTTTTGCCATGACAATTTTACAAATTAAGGTTTTCTTTTAAAATTGAGGAATAATTGACATTTCATCAAGGGCACTGATCTTCAGCATGGAGCATAGACCCAAGGGACCACCACAAAGCTCAAGATGTAGGACATCTCCATCAATTCAGGAGGCTCCCTCCCAGTTACCCCCACTCCAGAGGTAACTACTATTTTGACCTCTGTCACAGTAATTTACTTTTATCTGTTCATGAGCTTCCTATAAATGAGATTATACAGTGAGTACTCTTTTGTCTGGCTTCTTTCACCCAGCACAATGATTTTGAGATTCATTATTTTGTCCTGTGTAGCAGGAGTTTGTTTATTCTTCATTGCTGCATACTATTCCACTGTATGAATATACCCCTACTCTCTTTCTTCCTTTTTTTTTTTTTTTTT